>NC_066581.1:534641340-534731340 GCF_024323335.1 Lathyrus oleraceus | reverse complement strand
AAGAGACGATGGTGGTGACTCAGGGAAGAAATTTGAGAAAATAACTAGAAATGGGAACCACCAGATAAGAGAGAACACTTAAATGCATGCATGGAGAAAATATATATGAATATGAAATACAACTAGAATGACATAAATTAAGTTGATGTACTCAAAGCTGTATGAACAAAACTAAGCTTTAGGTATATAATTTATTTAGTGTACCCATTGAACAAGCTTCATTCATGGAGTTTTGAATGCAGTGAGATGTTTTTTTTTATTAAAAGCAAATATATTATATAAATTAAACATGCACTAAAGGCCAATAGAGTACAAGGCGATGATGTGAAGGCACAAGAGGTCCGAAACACCAACAAGAATAAAAATGAAATAACAAATACGAGATAAAAACCAACCACTGAAACAAAGAAATAACAACCCTCCACAACTCAAACAAACAAAAAACAACTAGAAAAAGAGAGGCAGAGCTAGAGCTCCCCAACCATATGGGCCAACACAAGCGAACACCAATCACCAAAAGAGCACCAAGAACACACCATACGGAGGTCACACACACTCCAACTGCTATCGACACACATGTAAGATAGGATTCTCGAGCTAAATTGAGAAAGTACAAGAGTCACCCATAGACCTACTAAGATACCATTTCCCAATCAAGAAGAAGCTCATGTCTTCCACGTCTTTCGAAGTTCCTATTTTACCAGAGAACATTATATCCACTACAAGAAAAAGTGTTTTTAGGTAGGGGTTAAACCTCTCACTAATGCAAAAACTCCATCACAAAACAAAAATTTGTGAGAGGATATGACCCCTAGCTAAATAGGGCATCGCAAATAAATAGCTAGGGGATAAGCCCCTCAAAAAACCGACTAGGACATAAACCCCTCTCTAAATGTAACTCATAAATTTCAGTCTGCTGCACTGCAGACGTAGGAGCAGACTAGTGGCACAAACGTGTCAGTATTTTGCTAGGGGATAAACCCCTAGCAAATGCATCTATGTTTTACTTTTTGTGAGGGGAAAAATCCCTAGCTCAGTATGTTAGACATTTGCTTGGGGCTAAGCCCCTAGCAAATGCATATACGCTTTGGAATTTGTGAGGTGATTAACCACTCGCAAATTGCTAATTAAGTTGTGTGGGGATTAGCCCCTAGCTAATGTTTATAATAACATATAAAAATATTATAATTATATTATTTTAAATATAATAATATAATTATAATAAAATACCAACAATATAGTACCATTAATTAAAATAAAATACTATTAATATAATTATAATACCATTAATACCATTATATACCATTAGTACAATTAAATATACACTTACAAATATCTTTTATCTCTCAATTTTTTGAAAAGAGAGATAAATAAAAACATTGTATAATATGAAAATAAAACATTATTTTCTTATAATATTATTTATCAAATAATACATAATATTTCTAGAAAAAAATTAAGTGTTATGTTTATTAACATAATACTAAAATATATTATTAAATATAAATTAATATATATTATTTTTTATATTGTTATTTTTATTTTGAAAATATTATTTATAATACTTTAAAAGGTATTATTTCAAAATAATAAATTTAAGTATTATTTCATAAATAATATATAAAAGCAGTATGTTATATAATACATAAATAATATCTTATTTCTAAAATAATATTAACATGATATACAATACATAATATATAATATATTACTAATTAATAAGTAATACTAAATAATATTTAATATATAAAATTATTATGTTATATAAAAATAGTAAGTTATAAAAGCAATATAAATAAATATATAAAAATAGTATGATATATAATACTAAATAATACTAAACAAATATATAAAAAGCAGTATGTAACACATAAATAAAATATTATTTATAAAATAATATTACCATAATTCATAATATACTATTTCTATCAACAATTAATAAATATTAACAAATATCAACTAATATTCAACCAATACCAATAAATAACAAATTTTTTGATTTTAAAAAATAGAGAAGAAATATGAACCTTGGATGCAAAATTAAACAATTCTAAACCTTTAATTTTATTTTTCTTACAAAAGTGTAAACCTTTATAAAACAAATGAAAAATGAAGAAAATAAAATAAATTAGGGATTTCATATATTTTGAAAATCAGAAGAAAAAAAAGAAAAAAAAAGAAAAAGATACAAAATTACCTTTCAAAAGATAAGTTTGTTGAAGATTTTTCAATGGAAAATCCGAGTTCGATGGTGGAAGAGTGAGGTTAATGGAGTGAATTTGAGAGAAAATGAAAAATCAGAGAACGAGAAATAAATGGTCTGAAGTAGTGAATGCGAAAATGGAAAGTGTGGTGCAAATATATGTAAACATTTTGTGAGGGGTTCCTCACACCAATTAAACAGTCATAATTAGCTAGGGGCATCCCCTTACAAATTGCAATTACTTTATTAAAGCGGCTGACAGGCTGACAAACGCTCAGGTGATGGGACCGTGCACGAAGAATATATGGCTAGGGGGCGCCCCTCGCAAACGTAATGGGAATATTTAGCTAAGGGGTGCCCCTCGCAAATGTAATAGAAATATTTAGCTAGGGGGTGCTCCTCACAAATGTTATCACATCTATTAAAGTGATTGACACGAGGTAGGTGTGATGGGACAAATGGCAGGTCTCAAAATCTATGTGGGGTTGCCCCTCACAAAATCTACTGAATCTATTTGCTAGGGGTGTCCCCTCGCAAATGGTCAATTTCAAAATTCAAAATCTCCCTCCTTAATATTTGCGAGGGGTTGCCCTACACCATTTTCTTTATTAATTTTTTTAAAATTTTTTTATGCATTGCAAGGGAATAAACCTCAAGTAATGTAGAAATTTAGTGAGGGTTTTTCACCTCGCAAATGCCCTTGGCTAATCATACAATTTCTTGTAGTGATTATTCCATGATTTTCAATTTCACCATATCACAACAATACCAAATCATAAGAAAACCCCCAATCCTAGTCAACCCACTAGGGAGATAGAAAATTTAAAACAAAGTAATTGAATCTCTCGGTAAAACCATAACCCACCCCAACCATCTAAAAATCCTATACAAAACTGAAACCACCATCTCACAAGTCACAAAAAGACGAGAGGATGTCTTAGTAGCTATCGAACAAAAAGGACAAAGAATACTCCCAAAGGAGTTTCCACGAGAAAACACAAACTTTAGAGGGGGGCAGGCTGCTCCAAACTAAGTGAAGAGCTTGATCCATAGGCGATTCATGCAAATCACTAGGAATCTTTTGATATAGAAGAAAACTGTAAACAAATGACACAAAATAAATAGCATCTTTAGAATGACGCAACCACCACTTATTAGGCTGAATCGATGGGATACACTTGTTGATCACCAAGAGAAGATCGGAAATCAACTCCTGCTCATGCTAAAAAATACGCGATCTTTTCTACTTGAGATCCCAAACTCAGGTCTGACACTCCCACCTACAAACCTCCCCCACAAAGTAAGATTTATGCTTAGAGATAGAGAAAAGCCTAAGAAACCTAATACTTATTAGAGGAATAACTCCCAACAAAGGGTCATTCCAAAAACAAGTGAGAACACTTGATCAAACTTTCTTAACAAACCCGTCACGAAACCAATCAAATGAATCATCCAAATTAGTCCGAGGAGGGACATCCCTCTCCACCAAGATTATTCAGATTAAAGAGTGCAGCGATATAATTTTAATATTGATTTATTATCATTCATATGCATTCATCTCTTCCCTGTTTTCATTATTTTGCCAATAAACAAAAATTATGAATTAATGCAGCTTATGTACATGTTTAAACTCTTTTAACAAAAAACAAATTCTAGCTTTCAAATAGTCACTAAATATGTATTGTTGAAAGATCATTACATTACTAAACACTTGGATCCACACTTTTTTCTAAAGAGCCTAGCGGCAAAAATTAAACACTCCATTACATTACTAAATATTTATTCTTCAAAGATCATTACATTACTAATAAAGGGAAAGTTTCTTAGATCATCCAATATCCCTACAGTTTCTTACTATCCAAGCTGTACTTACGGGACATCATTATTTCTATTATAATAATGATTATTTTTTAAGCTTAATTTAACATATCCACTCTTATTTACTATCTATATATTAAGGTGCATGGATATGTTTAGACTATTATTGCATTAAGTGATCATTCTCCTTCCACCAGAACCATTCTCTCTTTGACAGTTGAAGTAGAGAGCAGCAACAGGTGAACCAAGGTTATAAACTTCTGCAAAATCTCTAGTAATGAAATTCTGTCGCCAACCAGGTGGTAATATAGTGTGTCTACAAGGTTGTTGAAACAGCACAAAAATCATACGATGAATTCCTGATGCTGGCCTTGGACTTTCATAGCTCACTATCTCTTGCCCTACAATTACAAAATTATATTATTTTTGAAGTTGAAATTCAAATTTGAAGGAGTTTTCTTATATTTAAAAATTGTGCACATACCAAATGCTGTCCCGGTAGTCGCTGGAATATTGGTTACCATCCTAATAAAGAATCCAATGAATAAAAAAAGAGAAGTTAGAATGAAACTAAATTCAGCCAAACAAATTTTTTGGAAATAAGATTTGTATTTTAGTCCTATAAAATCATCTCAGCTGATAATTATACCGAGACATCAAATACTGAAATGCAAGTTCGAATTCCATAACTGAAACTTCAGTCACTAAGCTATTTAAAAAAATTGTCTATGTTATAAATGGTTTTAGAGATATTAATTTGGTGGATTCTATATATTTATTTTTTTAAATTCTGTTTTTTGGTGAATTACATTTTAATAACTTTTGGAGATATGATGTGCATGTTATAAAAAATTCTAGAGCAATTATTTTGGTGAATTAAATTTTAATAGTTTTTGGAGATAAGATGTGCAGGTTTAATAGTCTTAGAGCTTTGTTTTAGTGAATTAAATTTTAAATTTCTAAATTTTAAAAAAAATCTATACTAAGCTAATATTAGTTGTAAATGTGGCATAAATAATTTTGGACATAGTTCAAATTTTATTATATGAAGAATTTTTAAAATAGATATATTTTATTAACTATTATATCAAAACTAAATCAAGATATTATAAATATGATATAAAAAATAAAAAATAAAGTTACTTTTTATGTTCTAACTCTATTCAATTTGAATCTTAAATTTTTCATTTTAATTATTTCAATTATGAAGTTTCATCTTGAATGTTTTAAAAAATTTAGGCATGACTCTCTATTATTTGATTTTTAAGTCGGTACCTATATTTTTGTTTTAAAAATTGCTTCTATAAATTTATAAAAATTATAAGGTATTTAAAATTTTACAAAAACTTCAAACATCGGTCCTTATAAATTTCTTTAAAATTATAAATTTGTTCCTTATATATTTTCAAAATTTTCAAATTGGCAGTTAAGTTTTTTTTTTAAATTTTAAATTCGAATTTGTCACTATTTTGAAATTTTCCCCTCCAATTTTTAAAATATAATAAAAATAGTCCAGTATAATTTAAGAATGGCGAATTTTATTAATCTATCAAACAAAACTTAAAAATGGAAGGAGTTCAATTGAAACATTCAAATTTTTTGAATTGTGAATTTTCTTAAAATTTTCAATTTAATCATCCAAAATTCCTCTTAGTACCTTTTCAATACCTTTTTCTTATAGATTGTATATTTTAAAACTTTCTTATTAATTTTTGTTTTTGTTTCAATTTTTTTTAATCATATAGAAACAATTTTTACATAAGATATTTATTTAATGCATTCATAATTAAATTATTTTCATAAACACAAACTTAAAATATATAACATAATTCATGCATCAATATGAACAAAAATTGAACAAAGTAAAACCAAGAAATTATATTTAATATATCTAAAGTTGAAACAAAATTAAACTATGATTGTGGCAAATTTCAAGATCATTCTTTTTATTAAATATAAATAAATAAATATATAATAAATATGAGTGGATTGATGAATTTTATGAGTAGTTAATTGATCAAATTCATTAAATAATAATTATAAACAAAAATATTTCATTAATTCAGTTGATGAAAAAAATTATTGAATAAACAAAGTCCACCACTTTTTTTTAGTAATTTAAAATTATTTGAAACTCCATAAATAATTTCAAATGAGGAAGTTTTGAAAATTTTAATATTGTTTAGATAATATAATATTTTATTTTTGATTTTATGTATGATCATCTTATCTGTTAAATCATTTATATACTATGAAAATAATTAAAAGTATGAATAGTGCAACTTATTATTCAAAATTAATTATAAAATGTAATAATTCATTTCAAAATTATTTTCTAAATAGAAAATCAAAAACTATATAGAATTAAACAAAAAGTAAAAAAAAAAAAGAACGGAGAGCGAAAATCATCAAAAGAAAAGAGCAAAAATGAAACAACAACAAAAGAACAAAATGAAACAACAACATAAGAAAAGAGCGAAAATAAAATAAAATAACAACAAACCAACCAGAACAACTATAAAAAATCACTCCTAAAATTAAAGGATCTACACTAATATTAATATATATAATCATTGTGTAAAGAAACGAGACAAATAATATTGTCCATATGGGTAATTTCCCACTTACCAATAGAGGTATTCCCTCATATTAGGATCACAAGGGCTTGGTGCATCAGGGTTCACCATCACCTGCAAAGTTCCACAAACTCAACAACCCTAGAAACAAAACCTTAAATATTAAAAGAATTAATGTAAAGATTATGTTTACCAACCAGAGTGTAAAGAGTCCTGAAGTCATTTCCACCAACTTGAACTCTTGGTGGATTCACTATTTGAGAAGGTTTGAGCTCACCACTGTTGATCACTTCTTTGTTATTTTCATAAACAACTCTTAGAGATACTGAATTTATGAATGGATCTAAAACATCTCCAATTACATTACCAACAACAAGAGGATTCGATGATTTCATACGCATGATTAATATTGTTTATATGCTTTGATGATTCTGCTCATTGCCTCTACTATGCTCATGCTTTTATATGTGCTGTGGCTTTCCTTTTCTTGAGGTGTTCACTTGTCATCAATAGATTCTTGTGTCTTTTGTCCTATTTTAATTATCTTCTTCTTAAGTTTTTTTTATATTAAAAAAGGATGTGTGTGTGGAGCATCTCTTCTTTATATATATATATATATATATATATATATATATATATATATATATATATATATATATATATATATATATATATATATATATATATATATATATATATATATATATATATATATATATATATATATATATATATATATATATATATATAAAGCCACTCAATTACCTCCATTTAAATTTTTTCAAATTTTACCAAACAAATATTTAAATTAGATTTTTTATTGATTAGACCAATTATACAATTTTTAATTAATTAACAATTTGTAAAATAACTTCTAAGAACCATATATAAATTTTTTTAATGAAAAAAGAGAAAATATTTATTAATTAAGTGAATCTAATAATTCTTTTTAATATAGGTGAATGAGGTAACTCAACACTTGTATATGCTATTTGAGTTAAATGACAATCAACAGTTAGTTTATAATTTAATATTTAACGATAATATTTGTTTATATTTATGTATTAATGTTAAAAATTTGTTGATACTTATACATTAATATTAAAAAAGAAAAATAGGATAATTTAATTAGTTTAAACTATAAATATTCAGAATTGATTTAGGGTTCATTTCACGACAATAATATATATTTTTTTATTTTTATAATATATTAATTTTGATTAATTATTGATACTTATAAATCAATTTTTTTAAGTTATAGTTTGAACTCAAAATTTACCTTTCAAACAATTTTATATGTCTCAACTCAAACATTTGAACTATGATTCAGAAATCTTTTTTCTACTATGTTTTTCCCTATGTTACAAAATACATTTGTAAGGTAAAAAAATATCTTTATATAAACTTTTTCAATACTCTATTTTTAATTAATGTGAAATTTTTCCAATAACCCCATCACGCCTAGCACTCTTTAGATATGGTGTGTATATTAATAATGGGTGAACCATAATTCAATCGATATACTTTAATATCATATTAGAATTTGGATTAATAATGGGTGAACCAAAATTCAATCGATATACTTTAATATCATATTAGAATTTGATTTAACTCATCCTTATAAAACCAATTTATAAGGTGATGGTAACCTCTATATAATCCTTTTCGATGCTCTATCTTGACTTGGGATTTTCTTAATACTATGCATAAATTTATATCCAATGTAGTTGAAGTCTACAATTTTGAACTTCCATTTACCTTCGTATGTAAAATAGATTGAAACACAAAGAAACCTAGTTTGATCCTTGGCCACAAAAAAGATACTCTCTCAATCTTTTACTCTTTCGTAGGCACTACAAGCTCAAAACAAAATATAATTTATGGTCAGCATGCAAGGAATATAAAAATAGAACAGTATATACATTAGAATAAAGGGAACACTTGGATTCCCTCACCACTCACTACATACACTTGGCTATCTACACGTTTAGTTTTTGATTTGATCTTCAACCATAGAATTCGTTATGAGAGAGATAATTATTGTCTCATCTCTTACACTTCACTTTAGAATTTATGGTGTAAGAAAGAAATGAAAAAGAAAAAGAAAGAGAAAGGCATGGGAGCATATGGCTAACATGTGATGAAAAAGAATGATAGATTAATATACGAACAAAACAAAAACAAAAATGTAATAGACATGTTTGGTTTTGTTTTCAAGGGAAAGAAAATTTGATCAATTAAATTTTTTAGTTTAATAAAAAAAATATAACCTTATAAGATCTGGTTTAGTTTGATTCAATAGAATTATAAATTATTATATTTTAATTTAATATTTTTAACATTGAAAATTTATGCTATTAAAATAAGTACTAAAATTATGTTCGATGTATACTACAATAAGAAGACGTAACAACAAAAATCAATAAGCAAAAATAATTAACACAACTTATTGTTAACATAATTATGTGGAAAGTCATCTATGTCTGAAGAAGAATAGCATAATGAAAGAAAATTAACTATCCCTTATGTCTCAAATTATAAGTCACTTTACCCCCAAAAAAAAGTTATCCTAAATTATAAGTCACTTTATAATTCCAATGCAACATTAATGACATTTTTTTTTCAATATACCCTTTATCATTTATTACTACTTCATATTCTAATTCTATAAATTTAACTTTCATCTATAATAAATGAATGTCAATATTGTAAAGTCATGCATAATTTCTCTTTTCCATTAAAACATTGATTATGTTTCTTAATTCACTTGAAAAATTCAAAATGTCTTATAATTTGGGACGGAAAGAGTAATTAATAGTCAATAATACACGACAATCTCATAAGAACTCTCATAGTTTAATGCCTTTTTCCTATTACTATCTGTGAACTTTAATCCAAACTTCCCTTGAATTTGATATCCCTCTCACTTTTACTCAAACACTCTCCCAAGCGTTTGTACAATTACGTAAATATATGGAGTGATAAATCAAAATTACAAACAAATAATCTATTATTCTAACTTATGATAGATATATGTTGGTAGGATTTTAGAACTATATAATGTGCCACTACGCCAAAAACTGGAATAGACAGCGCACCTTAGAGGGCGCTTTATTACAAAAGCGCACTCTAAAGTGAAGCGAAAAAATAAGGAGCGAACAACTGGAATAGACAGCGCACTTTAGAGGGCGCTTTTGTAATAAAGCGCCCTTTAAGGTGAAGCGAAAAAATAAGGAGGAGATAGAGGGACAACAATACAGGGCGCTTTTTAGAAAGCGCCCTCTAAGGTTACCCTTAGAGGGCGCTTTTAAAAAAACGCTCTATAAGTCCATGTGCATTTCCAGTTTATAAAGCGCTTTTGGAAAGCCTTAGAGAGCGCTTTCATAAGCGCCCTCTTAGGCCCCCTTTAGAGGGCGCTTTTTTTCCACAAACGTCCTCTAAGGTCCCCTTTAGTAAACATTAAAATTATAACATACTGCGCGTTTTGTTATTTCACTCTCTGTTATTTTCGTTCTTTTTCACGTTAGGGTTCTCACTGCTACGATTTTCGCTACTTCTAAGGCGTTCTCCTTCCACCTCTGTTAGATCTACGACGTTTCCTCCTTCTATTAATTCGTTGTTAGCTGTTCGATTTTGACACCATAGGTATTTTTCTAATCTTCATATGGGTCTTTTATAATTAATGCATCACTATCTTTTCTTTTTTTACTCTCTTACAGGGTAAGGAGTATGTGTTCGTTGCCAATTCAGATAACTTGGGTGCCCTAGTTGATTTGAGTATCCTTCCTTATGTTTTAGTTTCTATTACATTTTGGTTGTATTGCTTGTTTGTTATTTATACATGCAAAGGGTATCTCAAGTACAGCGGTATCCTTGACTGGTTAATCAAGAAATCTTAAATCATTTGATCCAGAACAAGAATGAATACTGTATGGAGGTAAATAAAGATAGATGTTATCAAGAAACTTCCATTTAGATTTAGACCTACATAATATTGATTTTTTTTCTTGGTGCTTGTAATACAGGTGACTCCCAAGACATTGGCTGATGTGAAGGGTGGCACTCTTATTTCTTATGAAGGAAGGGTTCAGGCACGTATCTGTTGCTCAATTCATTTCTTCTCAACCAAAATTTATTTGATTAAGTCAGTAAACTTATGATCAATTAGAATCTTAAGGTATTGATGCTAAGTGACATTATCTTTGATTGTTTAATGCAGCTCCTGGAAATTGCCCAAGTCCCAGATGAACATGTAAGCCACTAAATCTGTCTTGTATTCATTCTTAGATCATCTCCCTTTCCCAAGTGTAGGCACTAGGTAATTGTTTTTGTAAATTATAAAGCATAAGGATCTTGGTTAACTATGCGGGTTTTTATGACTAAGAAGGAAATGACTCGTCTGCTTTTAAATAGCTATATTTGGTTGGCTGTCAAGGACCTTTAAGTTGAATTGGTGCTAACAAGTTATTAAATACTTGTTTGACCGTAAAGCTCATGGCTAGGCAAAACCAGTTATTAATAATAGATCAGGAAAGTTAAAAGACTCACTGCTGTCATTTTGAATAAAATAACACTATTTATTTAATGGAAATTTTGAAGGTCGGAAATCATATATTCAACATAAGGAACTATGGAGAGTTATGAAGCATCATTTATTCACTAAACCCTTTTACACTGTCAGCTCTTGTTTTGATAATAGCTCCTATGTTGAGAAAACAAAAAGCCTATTGAATTGAACGAGACTTGGCGACATCTTATGAACTATAATCATGAATTGTCAATATTCTATTTTAAAGTTTTATCCACCGTTGACATTAATGATGACTCCTTAATTAGGATTTAGAGTGACAACTGGGAAGTGAGTGATATGATGTTCAAACACATATTTGCAATTTTTTTGGGGTTTATTTTTTACCATAAGAAGTAATAAAGTGGATCTTTATCATAATATTGTTAACAAAATCTACCCTACCCTCTCCATTTCCTCTCAGTTTACCATCCTCAAATTGATGCTCACTTGATAAAAGTGTGCAACACTTTTTTGACCATGATATTCTCATATTTGATCATAATTTATGGTAGCTGTAACATTCTTGTAAATTATGATGGCAAGTTATTGGCAAAGATGTTGAGAATTTTTTAGCTTGATCAATCAATGCCTGTTTTCTTGCAGGTCAGTGAATTTAAGTCGATAGAGAAGTTCAAAATTTTCAATACAAATAACTTGTAAGTTTTGTTAGTTTGCTCCCTGATTGTTATAGATTATATTCGCATTTGGCGTGCTTACTATTGACAACATATGATTTACAGATGGGTGAACTTAAAAGCAATTAAAAGGCTTGTTGAGGCTGATGCTCTGAAGATGGAGATTATTCCCAATCCTAAGGTTAATATCGGTCATTTTCAATAGACAGGCAATAGCTCATCTTTTCCGTTTGTTTTATTTTCTTTTATAGGGTTGCTATAGCGTTGGCTAGTCGCCCGACTCTTTGACATTAAGATCTAAATTGCTGACAAAATTTGTGAATTTAGGAAGTTGATGGAGTAAAAGTTGATCTGAAGTTAAAGTTCCAGAAGGGTACTCTTCAGATATTAGAAGACTTGTGTCTATGAAAGACCTCAAGTTAAAGAGTTTAAAGACCCATGATTATATAAGGGGATTACGCAGCAAATCGAGTCAGTTGCATAAAAAAAAAGGTATAAACACAATTATATGATATTTATGCATAGAAAATGTTAATTCTTGATCTTATACTTCACCTAACTAATTTTATGATATTTTAGGTTCATGCTATTGATATTGAACAAAAAGAGGTTGTTGCTAAGAATACTGCGGCTAGCAAAAAAAACATACATCTCAGAGATGCTTTTGCTACTTAGTTTTATTTCTTTTTAAGTTATGAATTGGTTGTATATTTAGAATCTTTAGAAGTTAAACGATTATATATCAGTGGATTGTTGTATATGTATGGATTGTTGTATATAAGGCTTGTTGAATGCAATGTGTGAAAAAGGGCTTCAAATTATACAGTTTTAGGTGTACTGCTTCAATATACAGGTTGTCTAAAATAAATAAAAAAATATAGCGCTTTTAAAATTTTTTTTTTAAATAACCACCCACTTTAGAGGGCGCTTTCCAAAATAAGCGCCCTCTAAACCCTTTAAATTTCCACTTTAGAGGGCGCTTTCCAGTAAAAGCGCCCTCTAAACCCTTAAAAGTTTCCACTTTAGAGGGCGCTTTCCAGTAAAAGCGCCCTCTAAACCCTTAAAAGTTTCCACTTTAGAGGGCACTTTCTTTAAAAAGCGCCCTCTAAGGTGGCCCTTAAAGGGCTTAAAGAGCCATTTTAGAGAGCGCTTTCACCAGGAAAAAAAGCGCTGTCTTTACCTATGCCAGCGCCAGATTAGAGGGCGCTTTAAAGCGCTGTTATAGGCCAAAAAAAGCGCCCTCTTTTCCCTTATTTGGCGTAGTGTGCAGGTATACACAATCTATAGTAGCAAGTGATGAAAAGTAAGAGTATCGTTCCCGCAGGAAGTGTAATAACTTAGATTGATTTGCACTAATAATTTTTGTGAATGAGCATGAGAAAAAATTAACAATAATGGTTGTTTGTCATAATTTTAATGATAATTAGAATTTTAAGAGAATAATTTACTTAGAAAAAGTTATGTTATAATGAGAAGCATGTTGAACAATGATCTATTTAATAAATCTTTTCTAATGTGAGTGTATGATACGATATATCGTGACAAGTAAGGTCAGAAAGTGATCTAAATGTGTATTCCTACAACATCAATACATATGCAAAGTAAGGGACAAATTCTTAAGCCTCAAATAAACTTCAATGCATGTCGTAGTTTAATCTGAGTTCCCCAATGATCGTAGTTATTTATACCTAAAGTAGTTATTCTAGTGAATATGCATATACTACTATTTTTCATTGTGAGTGATATTGGAAGGTGGGAAGAAAAGGCGGTTTCCTTGGATCCTGGATGGATGAGATATTTCTTCATTCGCGAAAAGCCCTTGGCTTCAGATTTTTTTTTCCGATCCTTTAAGATTTTCAGTTGAAGATACAAACAGGTGGGTGTGGAGACATTCTAGAGATGTCATGTTCTTCGTTGCATCTGTTTATCAAATCTTGGAAGTTGAGGTGTTTAGATGGTTAGGGGTTCATGTGCCTCTACCTAGGAAGTTGAGGTGTCTTTTTGAGTTCGTTCAATCTTTAGGAATGAGGTAGAAGCCTAGTGGTGGTTTATTATGATCTGGCATGCAGTGTTTGGTCCATCTAGTTAGTGAGGAATGATAAGCTTTTTTCTAGTTTGCTATCAAATGTGAAAAAGTTGGACAATAAAAGAATTTATTTGGATTGGACTTGGTTCCATAATAGGTAAACCGTTAACTCTCGCTAATTCTCTGTTTGGCTTCATAACCTTATCTAGTGTCTCAACAAATAGCGGCTCGAGTGGTCTGACCTGCTCACTTTGGTGTTAATGGTTTTGGTCTTGATGTGAAGCTACTGGTCTGTTGATGATGGATCTAGTTATAAGAGATCTACTTCATTCTTTTGTTGGATGCTGTATTTGGTTCTTGTGTGATCGGTTATGTTACCACTGTCTGGTGTTTGGGCGTTTTTTAGCATTTTATTAGTGGTTTGCCTTCCCTTGGTGTTTTTTGGGTTTGTTTTTGTTGTTGTTGTTGTTGTTGTTGTTGTTGTTGTTTTTCTATGGAACTCCTCATGTTGTTGCTCTTTGTTTGTATTCAGAGTTTTGCTTCTCCCGACTCTTCTGGTTACATATATATATATATATATATATATATATATATATATATATATATATATATATATATATATATATATATATATATATATATATATATATATATATATATATATATATATATATATATATATATATATATATATATATATATATATATTCCTTTTAAAAGAAAAAGATACAACAAGAAACACAAAAAACATAAAAGAAATTGACACCCAAAAGATCTCATAGAAAAACACTTGAGTAGATAGAAACCTCGCCCATAGAGTTAAAGCTAGAACTAAGACATACAAGACCACCATCTACATTACAAAGGACATTAGTGGAAAGGTAAATTAAAACCACAAATTACTACCTACCTCAGAGTCAAGACAAACACTAGATCTGCTATTTTAGCTTGGGAAAAAGATAGGATTCTAAAGGCAATCAGAGGAAGTGCATGAGTCCATATGTGTTCTACCTAGAAATCATTTTTTACAGGCTTAAAAAAATACACCTCTCCTCCACTTCTTTCACAGTTGTTGAGGTACTATTAAAGATATCATCGTTACAAGCTCTCCAAATAGACTATACAAGAACATGCCAAATCATAGCAAGACCACCCCTAGATTTAGTTATACCAGCTAAAGAGAGAAAAAAATTCAAACATGAGTCTATGATCACTGGGAATAGTCACTTTCCAACCTAACCATTAAAAGATCCTATACCAAACTAACAAAGTTAATTCACATGTGACAAAATAACGAGAAAACGACTCAACAAAATTGTTTCACAAGGGACAAGAGATCCCATTAAAATCAACAATCACCACTCATTTGAATAGGTTCTCCCTTGAATGAAGTATATCTTCATAATTTTCCAAGAAAGGACCATTGTCTTAGAAAGGGCCCCATTGACCCTAATAAGGGGCAGAGTTAAACTCTAAATCATATTAGAGGACAAAGAAGGGAATAGGAAGTCCAACTAAAGATGGTAAGCATAGGCAGCAGAGAAAACATCATCTCATGTATGCTTTTACTTCCACTTATCTCTATCCAGAGAGAATAGAAATATGATGCATAGAGAGAAGGTTCTCAAACACATATAGCTGTCGCATCTCGAAAAATACGATTCCTCGCGATGGTCGCGGAAAAAAATGTGTTCGAACAGAATCGCCACCGAACTTTATTTATCCCAATAAAGGGATAGGAAAATATCGATAAAACCTTTAGGATATGGAATAATGGTCGTCGCAACCATATTCGGGTTCGGGAGTGGATTACGCAAGAGGAAGGTATTAGCACCCCTTGCGTCCGTTGTACTCAATGGGAACCTTTTAGTTCTAATTTGTGTTTCGAGTGTTAATTTATGTTTGTTATCTTTGGGTTATAAATATATTGAGAATAAAAATGGATGGGAACCTCAGAAAAGGAAAGATGAGGTTTTTTTATTAGTGTGCTCGCGAAGATACAGCAATCTCCTGTCTACGTATCCTTAAATAAGGAAATCAGAGCATTCGTAGTTCAGGGAACTACGGTTGGTTGGTGTCTTTTAATGAACAGTTGTTTTAGATCGCGTTCTAAAGGCTAAACGCTGGCTTGTCTACTCTCGGCGGATGCTTAAGCACTAGTTTGTTGTGCGCATTAGAAAGGATTAACAGTGTTCTTTTTGAAAAGAGTTTTGATCACACGGAGGTGACAAGTTGGATTAATATGTTTGACGTTTTGTTTGATTAGTTTTGATCGCACGAGGGCGAGAAAGGATAGGTTTGATGTGTTAAGGTATTTTGGTTGGATGACGATTACTCGGATAGTCGAGTAAGATAACTCGTATCCTAATAATCGAGAAAGGGAATAGAAGACTCTAGACCACTTTCTTTTCATCCTTAATTATAAAAGGATTTAAATAATAGTTAAGGTGTTTTGAATGGATGACGAAGACTCGGATAGCTGAGTAAGACAACTCGTATCCTAATAATCGGGAAAGGTAATAGAAGACTCTAGACCGCTTTCTTTTTCGTCCTTAGTAGTTATGAAAATAAGGTTGTGTATGGTTGATGTATTTTTAGAATAAACGACAAGTACTTGAATGACTGAGTAAGACAACTTATATCCAAGCATTTGAGAAGAGAAATTGAAAACTCAAGACCATCTCCCTTTTCGTACAGTTTATTATGAAATGATTTGACTTACAGTATAAGTTGGTGGAAAAATGACAATTGTTCGACTGACCGAGTAAGAGAACTTGTATTCAAACAATTGGGAGAGAAGTTGAAGACTCAAAGTCATCTCCTTTTTCATTTTGTTATTATGAAATAGTTTGATTTAAACGAGTTAGGAAAGTCTTTAAGAGAGGTGACAATTATTTGACTAACTGAGTAAGAGAACTCGTATTCAAACAGTTGAGGAGAGAAGTTGAAAACTCAAAGTCATCTCCCTTTTCATTTCTTATTACAAAAATGATTCGGTTTGATTGTGCTTAGATGGATAGAAATGACGACTATTTGACTAACCGAGTAAGAGAACTCATATTCAAATAATCGAGGAGAGGAATTGAAAACTCAAAGTCATCTCCCTTTTCATTTTCAAATGAAATGGTATTTGATTGTGATTGAGTATTTTAATTGAGTTTGAAAAAATGCTCGATATTAGATCGAGGTTTGAATTGGTGTTTGTGAATAAATTGTATTTTATTGAGTGAATCAACCATCTACACGATTAATTAAAATCGAATAGGTCTCATTGTAAGAAAGCCCAAGAGTAAGCTATGTGAGGTTGATGGCGATGCTTAAAAGCGATCGACTTACAAAGGTGTTTGAAAATGGGCTCGACATTTGAATCGAGAATTGTATGATTTTAATGATTTATCATGATAATTAGTGTGATTAAGTGATGAAGGTCATTATGAAAATATGACTTAGAACATGATTCATTCGAACCTAGAAGTTGCACAAGTGAGTTTAATCAAACATATACGAAAATGATAGCTCAAACAAATTTACTAATTAAATCAACGATTAATTTTAAATTTACAAATAAAGTATTAAATCTATGATTAATTTTAAGTTTACAAATAAAATATTAAAATAATAGTTAAGTAAATAAAATAGCCGAAAAAACAATTAAGTTTATAGTAATAATAGTATATATATATATATATATATATATATATATATATATATTTTACATAAAAATAAGGGAAAAGAAAATGGGTGAAAAATAAATAAATAGTAATCACAATAAAAAATGGGCTTTTATCTTTCCATCACTCAATTGACCCAAAAATCTAGATTTACTTGTGTTAATCATTTTGCTTAATTAATTGAAGTCCAATTTATTAATTAAATCAATTAACAACCAACTAACTTAAGTATTCAATTATTTATTTATTTTACAAATCAAACTATTAATACAAACATACTAAAATAAAAGGAAACGAAAGTAAAATAATAAACAAAAGCAAAGCTTCAAATTGGAGAGTGCTAACTAAAAGGCTTGATCTCAAACCTACATCATAATCAATAAAAGGCAACAAGGAAAATGCAGTGTGTTTTATTTACAAGAATTTAGCCAAAACAATCTTCCTACTTACAGTATGATAAGAGATATATTAACCATCAATTAAGAACAACTTAGGGAACATAGCCATCTAAAATAAAGCACATTTGTGTTGTGATACTCACTTTATGTTAATGATATTGATAATAAGTAGGTATTAAAGGTTTGTAAAAGTTAACAGCAAAAATTAAGCGATTAATGCAAGGGATAGAAAACATGCATAAAACTTTAACATGCCTTTACTGTAATGAATTGAAACACCCAAATGTTTCCATAAGTGAATAAGGAGTAAGAAACATTATTATCATATCAAGAATGGTAACATCAATCTCTTCCCCATAATAAACAAAGATCAACCTCATAACCAAATCAACATAAATCATATTAACTTCAGAAATCAAATGAACAAAACAAAGCAAATCCAATCACGCAATAAAAGGAGATTACCGAACAATCAACATCGATTTTGCACGGGTGTTTGAGTTGTGTACCGTTTGGTTGTTGTTGTC
This sequence comes from Lathyrus oleraceus, assembly GCF_024323335.1. Lineage (NCBI taxonomy): Eukaryota > Viridiplantae > Streptophyta > Magnoliopsida > Fabales > Fabaceae > Lathyrus > Lathyrus oleraceus. The sequence continues at coordinate 534,712,916 of NC_066581.1, read as the reverse complement.
AACAAGAGTGTATCCATCTTTGAACTACTTATCGGCGACGGAAATTTGCTACCGATTCGAAGAGATTCTGTTGGAGTCGCAGCGGAAATTTGGCTTCTAATAACGATATGAAATATCATCCTCACTAAGGTTGAACACGAAATAATATAGCTAGAATAATAACTTGTATGAAGGAATATATGTCTAAAGAATAAAGATTGATTATATTGAGAAAATAGTAACTTTGTTTATATATATATATATATATATATATATATATATATATATATATATATATATATATATATATATATATATATATATATATATATATATATATATATATATATATATATATATATATATATATGTTGTTGTTACAATGTTGCTTGATGATTGTTACACTAAACATATGACAATTTATAGTGTCTTACATACTAATAAATGAATGAATCATGTTACAATAAAATATAAGTCGTTCCCTTATTTTCCTATTATGGCTTGTGTTGAATTTTTCTTGTGTTGACTATTTCTACAATTCTCCACCTCGTTCATAATTTAAAAAAAATCCTTAAATTTTGGACGAAAATGGAATAATGTTTAGCAAGTTCAAGCAGTGTTGAAACTTGCTGCCTGTCACAACCTTGGTCAACATGTCTGCAGGATTTTCATCAGTGTGTACTTTCGTAAGAGAAATATGACCTTCCTCTACGACATCCCGTACAAAATGATACCTGACATCTATATGCTTGGTTCGAGCATGATGAACCTGATTCTTAGCCAAATTGATTGCACTTTGACTATCACACATCAGTCTCACGCGTTCTTGCTCAACACCCAAATCACCTAGAAGACCCCTCAGCCACAATGCTTCCTTTACTCCTTCTGCTACTGCCATGTACTCGGCTTCCGTAGTAGAGAGTGCCATTGTAGACTGTAACATCGATCGCCAACTAACTGGAGCACCGTGTATTTTGAACACATAACCAGTAGTAGATCGCCGTCTATCTAGATCACCAGCATAATCTGAATCAACGAACCCGCTTATTTGACATGTATCTTCACCAAAACACAAACCAGTGTTAATGGTACCCTTTAAGTACCTCAAAATCCACTTCACCGCTTCCCAGTGTGCCTTTCCCGGATTTTCCATGAACCTACTGACAACACTTACCGCTTGTGAAATATCTGGACGTGTACACACCATAGCGTACATCAAACTGCCAACTGCACTAACATAAGGTACATTTTCCATGTATGCCTTATCTTCTGCTGTAGTGGGAGATTGATTACCAGAAAGCCTAAAATGTAGGGCTAATGGAGTAACCACCGACTTAGCACCTTTCATTCCAAACCTTTCAACAACCCGCTCTAAATAGCCTTTTTGACTCAAGAACAGTTTTCGGTTTGTCAACTCTCTTCTAATCTCCATACCCAGTATTTTATTTGCAGCACCCAAGTTCTTCGTCTCAAACTCTTTACCAAGTTTAGACTTCAACTTATCTATCTCCACCTTGCTTTTTGAAGCAATAAGCAGGTCATCGACATACAATAATAGATAGATAGAATCACCTCCATGAAGCTTCTGAATATAGACACAACTGTCATAGCTGCTTCTAGAGAAACCTTGTTTTATCATAAAAGAATCAAATCGCTTGTACCACTGTCTCGAAGATTGTTTCAATCCATAAAGTGATTTTCTCAAACGACATACCTGACTCTCTTTACCCTCAACCTTGTAACCCTCAGGTTGATACATATATATTTCCTCATCTAAGTCTCCATGCAAGAAAGCTGTCTTCACGTCTAGTTGTTCCAGCTCAAGATCACCATGAGCTACTAAACTTAATAGCACCCGGATAGAAGTATGTTTCACCACCGGAGAAAATATCTCATTGTAATCAACTCCTTCCTTTTGTGCAAACCCCTTGGCCACTAGCCTAGCCTTATATCTTGTATCGCATGACTTAGTATGATTTTCTTTTCTTTTATACACCCATTTACAACTAATAGCAGACTTTCCTACAGGCAATGGGACCACCTCCCATGTCTTGTTCTTGTGAAGAGATTGCATCTCTTCCTCCATAGCAACCAACCAAGTCTCTCTATCTTTGTCTTTGATAGCTTGCTTGAAGGTGACCGGCTCATCATCTTCAACCGAGAGTGCATATTCAACCAAGTTAACCTGCCCATAATGCCTTAGAGGTTTGTCTGACCCAAACTTCTGAACTGTTTTATAATTTCTCTTTGGCCTAGTGGTATCCAAAGATTCCTGCTGCTGTTTTTGTAATACATGTGTATTTTCCTGCTGAACCTCCTCATAATCATGTTCATCCTCTTGCTCGTCTTCACTGGCGATAGGATTCTCCACCTGACCACGACTAGAATCTGGTTGGTCTTCAGATTCTATCTCAATAACTTGCTTATTTGATATCGTCACATCACCATCTTTAGGCACCATAGATTTTTCATCAAAGGTAACATCCCTGCTAATCACAAACTTAGAATCTTCTACACTCCAAAGGCGGTAGCCTTTGACCCCTGTTGCATATCCTAGAAAGATAGCTTTCTTGGCTCTATTATCAAGTTTGTTTTCCTTGACGTGATAATAAGCCGTGCATCCGAATATTTTTAGTCTTTCCTAATCAGCATGCTCACCTGACCACACCCTATAGGGTGTGTCTCCACCTAAACTAGAATGTGGGGATCTGTTCATAACATAACAAGCTGTAGCTACCGACTCTACCCACCATTCTCAACCTAACCCAAAATTAGAGCGCATATACCTTGCTTTCTCAAGAAGTGTACGGTTCAGTCTTTCCGCGACTCCATTCTGTTGCGGTGTGCCTCTTACCGTCCAGTGTCTAACAATGCCTTCCTGATCACAGAACCTCTTGAAAGCTCCATCCGTATACTCTGTACCATTATCCGATCGCAGAGTTTTCAGCTTTCTACCCGTTCTGTTCTCAACCATTGCTTTCCAACACTTGAAAGTATCAAATACCTCATTCTTATGCTTAAGGAAATAAATCCAAGCATATCTCGAATGATCATCAACGTATGTAACAAAGTACCTAGAACCACCCTTACAAGTAATCGGAGCCGGACCCCAAACGTCAGTATGCACGTAGTCTAACATTCCCCTGCTTTTATGCTTGCTTGTAGAAAACCGCAACCTATGTGCTTTGCCATACACACAATGTTCACAAAATTCCATGCATGGCTTTTCCATGTTCTTCAGCAAACCTTTCTCACCAAGCAGTGATAGACCCTTTTCAGACATATGCCCAAGGCGCATATGCCACATCCTGGTACATTCAGTTTGATCTTTACTTCCACTGATTCCAACTGCCAAATCACCTGTGACAGTTTCCCCAATAAGAGGATACAGATTCCTGTGACGAACCCCCTTCATCACAACCAAAGAGCCACGAACAACCTTTAAGCCTCCATTTTCCAAGATTATTTTGCAACCATTTTCCTCTAATACACCAAGAGAAATAAGGTTTTTCCGCAAATTAGGGACATGTCTCACGTTCATCAGAGTCCTTACCGCTCCATCATGCATCTTGATTCGTATTGTACCATACCCCATAATTTTACAGGCATGGTTATTTCCCATTAAAACTGTACCACCATCTGTGCTTTGGTAGGTAGTAAACCACTTCCTATTTGGGCACATATGGTGTGAAGCTCCTGAATAAAGCATCCATCTCCCGGAGATATCATGGTCTTGGTCTGAAACTGAGAAGCAACCATCCTCGCCATTAGAGACATAACTCGCCTTCTGCAAATCTCGTTTACCTCTGGAGTAGTTTTCGTTATTGGTGTACTTCTTAAATAATACCTTCTTATTTGGACAATTTGCTTTAAAGTGCCCAAGCTCACCACATTTAAAGCACACCTTATCCACAGGAGCTCTAGATTTTGATCTAGACTTCCTTCCCCTGCCTTGTCCTCTTTCATTTGTCCTCCCTCTAGTAACAAATAATCCCTGAGCTTGTTCTCTTCCACTGCTACTAGACATCCCACTTGTAGCAACCTTACGAAGATCATCTGCCAAAAGTGATGTTCTAGTTTCATCCATGGTTAGAGTATCACCCACAAACATCAATGTATGGACTAGATTTTCATAGGACTCTGGTAATGAAAGCAGTAACAACAATGCTTGGTCTTCTTCATCAATCTTCACTTCTACATCCTTCAAGTCTGATATAGTCCTATCAAACTTGTTGACATACTCCCGGATTGAGGTGCCTTCCTCCATCTTGCAAGTATACAATTTGGACTTTAAGTAGATCCGATTTGTTAGAGTTTTCGTCATGAAATTACTCTCTAACTTTGACCATACGCCAGAAGCCGTTGCTTCTTCATTAACCAAGAATGCAACATCCCTCTCAAGGCATAAGATTATGGCCGCCCGTGCTTCAAGATCTAACTCCTCCCAATCCTCATCCTTCATACTCTCCGGTTTCTTTTCTTTTCCCGCTAATGCTTTGTGCAACTTTTGTGAAATAAGCAGATTTTTCATCTGCATCCTCCAATAGGAAAAATCATTTTTCCCATTGAACTTCTCAATTTCATATTTACCAACCTTGACGGTTCCACTAGTAGAAGCCATTATCTTCGATAACCAAAAATAATAAAGTTTTACCACTCTACTATTTTACAATTGGCTCTGATACCAATTGTTGGAGTCGCAGCGGAAATTTGGCTTCTAATAACAATATGAAATATCACCCTCACTAAGGTTGAACACGAAATAATATAGCTAGAATAATAACTTGTATGAAGAAATATATGTCTAAAGAATAAAGATTGATTATATTGAGAAAATAGTAACTTTGTTTATATATATATATATATATATATATATATATATATATATATATATATATATATATATATATATATATATATATATATATATATATATAATATATATATATATATATATATATATATATATATATATATATATATATATATATATATATATATATATATATATATATATATATATATATATATATATATATATATATATATATATATATATATGTTGTTGTTACAATGTTGCTTGATGATTGTTACACTAAACATATGACAATTTATAGTGTCTTACATACTAATAAATGAATGAATCATGTTACAATAAAATATAAGCCGTTCCCTTATTTTCCTATTATGGCTTGTGTTGAATTTTTCTTGTGTTGACTATTTCTACAGATTCTCCGTGAAATTGCGGAAGTTTTCGGTGAGGTTGTGTTGTAAGAGACGAAGTAGATTTCGGTGATGTGGTGTTGTGTTCACGACGATGGAGGGAGGTGAGTGGGGTTGTGAAGGAGGTCGCGGCGGTTCGGTGGTCACGTGAGAGTTTTTCGTTTTCCAGCCAGGGAGGTCATTGGAAAGAAATTGGGTTTTGTGGAGTTAATGGAGGTGGTGGAAACCGCGGCGAGGTTGGTTTGTGTGGTGGGGTATCACCGGCGAAAACGGATGGAGGAAGAAAGTTCTCCTCCTTTTGTTTTTCTTTTTTCTTTCTCTTTCTGAGAGAGAGTTTTTATGTATTCTTGTTTTTTGGTGAGAGAGAGAGAGAACAGGTTATTGAGGAGTGGGTTTCTCTGTGAGTGAAAGTGTATTAAATGAGGGGTGTTGGTGAGAGAGAGAGTCTATGGTAGGTGGCGTGAGAAGAGAGATATAGTGAGTACTGAAGGAAATTGGAGAGAGAGCAAGGGGTGAAGAAAACGTGTCTGGGTGAGGAAATCTTAGAGAAGATTTTCAGTACCGTTGGAGATGTGCTAGCTGTCAAAAACAATAGGAATCCAATGCTAAAATATTTATTAAAAATTCCTAAACAGTAATTTTATTTAAATAAAAAAATAATCATAAAACAAACTCTAATTTGGATACTAGAACAAAGAAATAAAAGGACCGATTATAAATAGGAGTCGGATGAAAATTTGCTCGAAAAATTAAATCAGACACATTAAAATGATCAACACAAAATATACTTATTGAAAAAATACAGCGTTTCTTCAAATGTTGAAATAAATTTTCACCGGTTAAAAGGCTCAGGCGGGCCAAAATGCAACTGAAACAGCCGCTAAAAAATACAACGAGCACACCAGGTTAAACTACGTGAACCGTAGATTAATAATACTGACGTCTGCAATTTTAATTTCGAAACTTTTTATCTGCTGATTTTGTCCGTACTTGAGAAAAGATTCAACCGATTTGTCTGTATTTTTAATAAGTTTACCTGACTGATATTTCAGGTATTATTAATGATAAAATGCATATTATGTTGTACATATGATGTAAATTGAAAATTAAATCGAATTTATGAAAATTTAAAATGCCCGGACAAAATTGGGATATGACAATAGCTTACAGAGAAAAAAAGGTTCTCTTCCACCTGAGGTCTCGAACAAGATGTCCTTTACGCTTATTTTTGTTTTCGAAATTAATTTGAATGGAATGATGTCCAAATTGGAGTAAAAAGAATATTGTAATGAATGAAAATCTTTGGAGATGGTTTAGTTCTTGGAATATAGGGAAACTAAGTAGTTGATGGACGTTCCTTTATTGGGCAAAAGTTTACACGATTTTGTCTAGATGGCAACGCAATAAGTAGATTAGACATGTTTTTGTTGTCATAAGGGTTGGTAAGGGTTTTGAAGGTCGATAGCTAGAGGGTGGGCAACTCAGGCATCTTCGATCACTGTTCAATTTAAAGGAAAATTCCTGAGTTTTAAATATGTTAGTGAAGGAGAATTGCGATCCAAAACGCAGCGGAAATTAAAATTTTCTCCTTTAGAGATCCTTACGAATGGTCATGATCAGTGATAGAATATTTACCTCTTGTGACGATTGAAACCTTTCGTGCAGATCTCTTGTGACAATCAAAACCTTTGATGCAGATCCACGGAGCGATCACGAACGTTGAACGATGACAACGTCTCTACTCAGTCCACACGAACGGATTCCTTCAATCTCAGTGCTAGCTGGTACGAATGAAGGCTTTGAGTGAGAGAGAGAGAGAGAGAGAGAGAGAGAGAGAGAGAGAGAGAAAACGAAAATAATGCAACCGCAATGAATGCTTCTGCACAAGGGTTCTATTTATAGAACCACTTGTGTGGGCTTCAAGCTAAAAAGCCCACTTAAGTGTATTTTGGCCCATATCTTATAATATGCCCAAAATCACTTAAGCCCATGGTACCTTACCATATTTCATATTCTACTCAAGTACACCGTACCTTACGATGTTCTATAATTCACTTAAGGGCACCGTACCTTACGGGATTCCTTAGTTACTCTATCTCTCATCAATCCGTCCTTTGTGTGTGACCCTGTAGGTTTTCGTGACGTTGGCAATTATATTAAAAATCACACATTTAACATAATAAACAGTGAGCGGTATCTAGCAACACATCACTGCTACCCAAGACACGAAAATGTCATGTGATCTGACAAAACCTTCTGTGATAATACTTATGTGTATAATTACCCTTTTGCCCTTATGTCTATATTGAACACAAGGCATAGACCGTGTCATCCTTGTCCAGTTCAATATTGGGCCCATAGACATTTATCTTGTTACGCAGGATGGGCAAATTCCATCTAGGACACTCATGTCCCTCAGCATGCTTCGTGGAGTACCCATCAACTGTCTTTATGGTTATCCAGTTACGGACAACGTTTGATCAGCAATAAAGCACTCGACTCTACATCTAGGGTCCATAGTGGTTTCAGGTCGAAGAGTGGTATACACCATTATCACCATGAGAATAACTTATGACACTTTGCATAACTTTCTATATAGTATTCTCATAGCGGGTCAATCCGGTATAAATATTACTCTTAATATTCATACCTATGTTTAAGACTTGATAACTCCTTATCCATGATCCATGAGATGTGATCATCAGTCTACAAACATAATAGTCTTAATGCTTTAATGTTATCCCACTTCACAATAAAGCTCGACTACGGATACTTTAAGAATAGTGTCCTTATGTTTAATGTGCTCTCATGATTAAGTCACACTTAATACATTAAACGGACTATCTATTCCAGGGACTTTATTAATCAAACATAATAAAGAAAAAGCCTTTTATTATTAATAAATAATTCGATACAAGTACCAAAAGTATTGGCCTCTAGGACTTACACCAACAGTTAGATGATAAGATAAGTGAGAAGGAGGGGGGGGGGGGGGGGGGGGGGTCAACTGATGTCAGGGTAAGGAGAGAAGTGGAGGACAATAAAGAACACATTGTAGTGAATAAATTATCGAATCTAGCGAGAATGAGATATATAACATATTTATAATAATTACTATTTTAAGTAGAAAAAAGGTTTTGTTTGAAATGAGCTTTTGTTCATGAAATAAAAGAAAGTAAAATAAGATAATACCAAGAATAGAGAGTGTTGGGGTTAAGTTGCAACTATTATGATTACATGCATATCAATTTTTATACTTACTTTAACCTTCAACCCATATTATTACCTATTGCTCAACTTTTTTATCGTGTCTGAAATAACATTGTAGTATCAATATTATTATTTATTTGAAGATATCTTAGCCTAATAAATAATACTATACCATTTAGCTTCTATAATATATATGAATACCATGTTAGATATATTTAAATTCTCTAGCTTATGATAGACTAATTATAAATCTAACAACACCTCTTGTAATCACTTAGATCCATATTAAAAATGATTACGCCCTTTGACGCATAAACACGATTTATCCTTATTCTAAATTTATGAGATCCTTTTAGGATCTCATATATTCACAAACATGATACATGTATAACAAGCATTAAGACAAATAGTTAAAATCAAATATGTTTGATTGACTAAACTATAATGCCACGATCATATCAAATACTTAAAATATATAATGTACAAACCTAACCCCAAAAAACAACAACTTAAATACACATAAAAATGGTAGCTAGATAGAAGGTTTAGACGAAAAACCACCTTTAAACAATCTTTAAGTCCTTATCTGGTCAACTTCGATAGGTCATCGGTATTATAAACACTCAAGCTCTCTATCACTAAGAATTTTACTAAACTATATAAACTAAATAAAAATATTTATCAAAACACAATGGCCAAGCCCCTATTTATAGATCTCAAAAGCACTCTTCATTCCTTGGGCGAGTTGTGATTCCCTCATCAAATTTTCTTTTCAGACTATTTTGTGCCCAAGTAATCTTCAAATTGTCTTGTTGAGTCTATTAGGCAAGATATAATTTCTCATCGTGAATTTGTCCCTTTTTTCTAAACCAACTTTCTATTCTAGATTCACCAGTCGTGGATCTATTTTTCAAATGAGTTTTTCCTTTCATATTATAAAATTTCTTCACTTGTTCAGATACATTGTTTGAAGTAATATTCGTCCAACGAATTTGGCTTTGTTTGGTCTTCAATTATTTGTGCTAGTTTCCTTATTTCATTAAGTAGTTGATCCTTTGGGTTGCTTTTCAATCCATTAACCTTAAATGTTCAAAAGTTAATAAAAAATCATTGCACATTTTCAGGACAGTTCTCAAATAAGCATAACTTGTGAATTTTCTACGTTATTTTGTGTACAAGTAAGATAATAAGTGTTTGAATATAGTTGTGAGAAATCGATAAATTACACTCTTTTCAATTTAGCATTTTGTTTGTCCCAAATAATACAAGAGACACAATCAAACGTGATTTTCATCGGTACGTGATCTCATTGATTTATGATTTCAATTAAATAAATTTTTAAATAACTTGCATGAATTTTTAAGGAGCTAAATTCGAGACAATCAATTTGATATTTTAAAAATTAAACATATCTTTAAATAAGTTGTTATCCATTAAATGATATAATTAGAGACGATTAGAAAAATTAAAAATATTAACAGAATTTAGAGGCGGAAATTTTCAGTCTCGAAAAGAGACAAAAAAAATTGAAAAGTATAAATTGAAACAGAAATTCGATTTGACATGAATTTTAGAGATGTTTCTAAGTTTCTCTATCTCTAATTCTGTCTCGAAGATAAAATTTCATTTTATAACTAATTTATATATATTCAGAGACAAATACCAAAATGATTTATATCTTTTAATATCTATACCTCTAAATGAATAAGCATCTAGGGATCAAAATTATCCCTCTCTAAATAATCTAATTAAACATATATATCAATGTTTTATTAAACGACATTAATATATGCATTGAGGCTTTCATGAATGTTTATATTTAATCTTAACAATTTTATTTTTATTTTAATATTACTAATTGTGTTTTTAGATATTAAAATAATTCTCAATACCTAGTTGTTTGTTGTAAAAACAAGTTATGTGGCTATTAGAGTACAAAATTAGGCATCACATTCCCTCTTCAAGTCGTTATAATTACTTAGTATTGTTGGACAATTTTTTTTTTAATTTTAGGTTTATTTAGTATTCTTCTTTGAATTACTTTCGCACAATTTATTTGTTCTCTTAAAAAACTAAATTTTATTGCATTTAGGCTTATAAAGAAATTATTTCATTTCTATTATTAAAAACGCCCTAGGCTTAAGAGTTCAATCATATGTATCATTTTTCACCCATTTCCTTTCTTTTTAAAACTAAATTTGAATTACTTTCAATCATATATATATATATATATATATATATATATATATATATATATATATATATATATATATATATATATATATATATATATATATATATATATATATATATATATATATATATATATATATATATATATATATATATATATATATATATATATATATATATATATATAAAAGATTAATTGATATACACTGACAGTGTAAAGATTTTTTACACTGTCAGTTAATCACAACCACTCATTTATTTAAAAGGTTTGACTTTTATTTAAAACATTTAAAAAGTAATATAGACGGATGATTGTGATGCATTGACAGTGTAAAACTTTTTACACTGACAGTGCATAACAATTAATCTCTCTCTATATATATATATATATTAATTTTTTTATGATAGTTTTTTATTTATTTGGCATTTTTTTGATTTAAATGTATTTTTGATTCCCTAGTTTGATGTTTTTTAATTTTTAATCCTTCGATTTTAGAAATTAAATTTTTAATTCCTCAACTTTACATCATTTGAGATTTGGTTGGTTCCCCACCAATTTTACATATGTGTCATTGATGATTATGACAAAAACATAATCAAAATCCAAAGTTTTGAAGATACATTATTATTAATTAATTATTTATATGGTAAAGTTGGGATTTTGACATATGAAATGCCTTTTTGGTTGGTCCCCTAGTTGAGATTTTGACATATAATCCCTCAAAGGTCTTAGTAATTAAAAAGATTAATATTGACATTTTATAATATGAACATATATTATTAAACCTTAAAACATAGTCAAAATTATATATATTTTTAAAAAAATTATTTTAAAAATAACTTTTATAAAAAGTTATTTGAAAAAGCTTTAAAATTAAATGATTTTTTTTTAAATTTTGATATCAAAAAAAAATTCAATAAAATGATAAAATATCTATTCAAAACAAAAAAATTATTTGAATATTTTACAAAAAAATTCTTTATAAATTTTTTTACACTAAAATATAAAACACTATAAAAATCATTTAAAAAAAAAGGAAAACAAACGGACCCTAAATCCAAATTTCCATATAAATAGCAGAAATATACTAAAGAAATTATATAACTTTTATTGAGAAAGATAAAGCAAATGAGCTGAATAACTGTTATTACAAGCATTGATAAAACATCAAACTAATTTTAAAAAAATATTTAATTTCAATTTTAGTTTTACAATTTTAATTATTTGATTTTTATAAAAAATTTAATAAAAATGATTAACTATTTAATTAAAATAAAAATGATTAACTATTTAATTAAAATAAATATGATTATTTATTAATTAATAATATAAAAGAATAGTAAATAATAAATTATCTCACTCATCAATACCACATCATTAAAAATATTTTTTCTGTCCTAATCATTAAAATATTTTGGAGAAAGTTTATGATAGATTTTGATGGTCTGGGATGCAATGATTTATACTTTTCAAATTTTCCTAAGGTGCAATCGATTGTTTGAACGATGCAATCATTTCCACCTTTTTAATATTCAAAATTTCCTCGAAGAACCATCCTACAATCAATTACATTAAATGTTCAATCGATTGCACTATTGCAAATTATGGCGATTCTGGAAGGTGATATGTCAGTTAGTTACAGATGCCATAATATATAAATAAAAAACATATTTTTTGCTTTCTAAAAAACATGGTATGAAATTTTTTAATGCATGAATGATTTATAAACTTTATAGGAAAGTGGATGAGAGATATTTGAGCATCTAAAATTTATACAAAGATGCATTGATATGGTACCTTATCTCATGATCAAATTCTTTTGTTTTTCATAGTATCTAAAATTTATGAATTATTGATTTTTGATTCCACAAGTTTTCTTCTTTGATATTTCTTCTTTGATAAACTTTTGTATTTATCAAAACTAAACTATGAAAAATGATGAACATATTCTTCTCAATCTCCCCTTTTTTTATGATGACAAAATATATTAATGTGATATTTTTGTTTGACACTTATGCCCCCCATCTTATATATCTCCCCTTTTATTTTTGAAATTTATGATTTGTCTTTGCTATCAAGAAAATTGAAAAAAAACAACCATCTCATCTTCCCCTTTTTGAAATTACCAAAAAGAAAAAGAGTAAAATTCAAAGTAAAGTAATATAGGGAAAAGATATATCATATATCTCTGTACATATAAGAAATTATGTTATTTTGGGGACAAATGTCGAACACGATGCTCCCGCAATGGGTGGGATAAGATACACCAGAAACTATATACTAATTAGTAATAATTTATGTAGAAGAAAAGCAATAAAGAACAAAATCAAATTGTTTACCCAGTTCGGTGAAACTACACTTACAGTGAAACCCTATATTATTCAATGTCTCTTCCTAACTATCCAATGACTTACTATCTAGAGTCTCCCCCTAAATATGAGAACCTACTCACTTTCTTCTCTTCCAAAATTCCAATGACAAGAAAAAACAACCATTAAACCCTAGTGATCAACTTCAATCTTCACAAGATAAAGAATGTTGAAAGTTACAACTCAACTAGAAAAACCGTCTAAGCGAAATTAATGAAACATAGAGGTGTATATAAACAATGTTGATTACAACTCAACTTGACAAACCATATATGTCAAGTTACTGAAATATGGAGGTGTACATAAATATTCAACACAAATAGCATTAGCGTGAATACACGACACATACATATACACTATAAGATCTCCAATAAGAGTGTCTGTCTTCCAATGCTGGTTTTGATCTCTGATGTACACCAAATTTTGTTCATCATTCATATGTTTTCTAGTGCCACATTATTTTGAATAAGTGAAATGACACAATTGGAAGAAGAACATGTGTAAGGAGTTATAAGAGAGAGGTCTTGAGTTCAATTTCCGCTTTCCTTACTTTTAGAGTCTTTTCTCTTTTTTTGTTTTGTTTTTACCTTCATTTATATTGTTTTATAATTTAAAATTGTATATTTTTATTATTTATTTATTTATTTTCGAATTTATTTTTATTTTTATTTTTAATTATGATTATATTATTGATTTTTCATGTTTTTTAGTCTAAAAATTAAGAAAAGTTAATATAAAATAAAAAAATCAAAGTCTTTTTATTATTATATATTTTTTATTATCAAAATTTATTAAAATCAATTTTTATTCAATTCATTCACAAAGGCCACAAATCCATATAAATTCATTGACGTGGTCTTTAAGAAATTAATGAAACTAAATCAGATGAAATCATTCCAAAAATAGACAAATCTCATTCAATTTCCTAACCTAATTTTCATCTATAAATAGCACATAGAGTTTTACACCTTTTTTTTCATCCACAATAACAAATTCACTATCCTAAAATTGTTGCTCTTCACATCGAAATTCTAATCTAAGCTTCATTCATCCATGCAATAAGAGGAGTCAAAACAATTCAAACAAAAAAAGGAGAAGCAAGAATAGAGAAAGTGAAGTTCTTCCTCGATAACTTTCGAGTCGATAATTTCATTCGAGTCGATAATTTCATTTCTTTTTATCCTTGATATTGTATTGTGTTCTATGATATAGTTTCCTGTAAATAAAAATAAAAACTCACATGAATTTCTCTTTGGGCATAGCAACTAGTAACCAATAGAAACCATAATACTATTTGAAACAATAAATCATCAATTTTTAAACGATTTTGTCATGTTTCTTAAAAACCAATATCATGTAATAATCCAACCTAAACCAAAAATTATAACCAATTTCCCACTAAACAAATTCAAGCAAAAACCATATCAATTTTTTTAACTAATATCATAAAATTTTCTAAAATCAATTTTTAAATCAGTTGTTTTCAACTTTTTTTAACTATTATTGTAAGACTTTTTATTTACCAAAAAAACTATTCTTTAATCAATTTTAAAAACCATTCTTTTTGACTGATATTAAAGAATCAATTTTTAAAATCAATTTTAAAGTCAACTTTTCTAAAGTTACTTTTTAAAATAAAATTAAGTTTTTAAATTAGTTTTTTCTAACAAATGTCAGGAACGCAAATTTCTAAACAAATCCTAATCAATAAATTTCATAGAAAATAATATCATGTAAAAACTTAGATCACAACAATAACAATTTTAAATCCTAATAAAACTAAGTCAGATCATAATCATAACTTGTTTCTAATCATAATCCCAACGTGTTTCAAAACCATAAAAAAATTTCAAAAATACAAAAAAACACAAAAATAAGTGTTATTAGGTTAGTCTTATTTAAAATATTAGAATTGGTTTTTTTATCAAATACAAAAAAAAGTAATTTTATTAGGTGATTAATTTATTTTATTAGGATATTTTAGACGTAAGATCAAACAATAAATAAAACAAAATAATAACAAATATTCAAAAACAATAAGAATATTCAAAAACTATATATATTTTTTAAATCAACTTAAAATATATATATATATATATATATATATATATATATATATATATATATATATATATATATATATATATATATATATATATATATATATATATATATATATATATATATATATATATATATATATATATATATGTCTTTATTTTCTAAATCAACTTAAAAAATATATATATTTTTTGCAAAATCAAGTTGATTGGTTGGTGTCACACCTTACCAATCAACAAAATTAATCTAAAATCAAATTCAAACTCATTCAAATTTCATGTTCTCTGCCCTTGTGCATTGAGACATTTTTATCAAACTTTTTAAGCCCTAGTGCGTTGAGATCTTTTCTAAATTAAAAACAAAAAACGCACCAACATTTTTTAGATGAACTACGATACTCTGATCCCTCATAATGCTTGAGGGTACGTAGGCACAAAATTGTAACACTATGTCAAGTACAATAACAAAATAATATTTTCTTTGTCCTCTTTCATGATTAAATTTTCTTTTATTAAATCGATAATTTAATTATCTTGTAAAATAATAATGAAATAATCCCCTGTAAATAAATAATTAACCAAGAATAAATTACATAAACAAACTCCCCTTAGGTAGACATATCAACCCTAGAACTAGAGAAGGCTCCTAATAAATACAATGGAAGTGAGAGGTGCCTAACACCTTCCCATTGCTTAACTGACTCACAAATCCTAGGTCTCATCCTTAACTTTAGGTTTTATCATTATTTCTCGGTTCATTAGGAATGAATAAAGGTTGATGGCGATTCTGTAATTTTCCAGCTGCGACAAACTCCTTATATAGAAAATAACTCTAGGCTTTTTCCTTGTTGATCTTCAGATATTTTCATCCAGAATCTTTGCACAATCTGTGGGATATTTGATTTTCTCTTTGAATATCTCCAACAAGATATGATTTATTTTTAATTCAAATTCAAATTTAAATCTTCATTTAAATCCGAATTTAACTTCATCCAGTTGTCAAACAAATCATCTAATCATATTGTTACATCAATAAAAATAAAATCTTTGACCAATCTTCTACATACCGACTTTAAAATACACATCTTGGCGCCTGTTGCACAGAGCCCAGATTTCGTACCAACATGCTGGAGCATTGCGTCCATCATGTGACATTTTTGTAACTTTTGTACAAATTTAGCAAGCTAAACCAGTCTTGAACACTTGGACACTTCTCCAAGTTGTTGTTTTGCTAAAATGCAGTCAATCTAATGGGTCAATCTCATAGGAACAAAAATCTCCCCTTTAGAAAATTGTGGCAAAATAACTCTTCAAGATAAAAAAGAGCTTCTTCAAGTGATAACAAGTAGAACAATTGGATCTTCAGAGTATTTCAACACCAGTAGCTTCCATGTATTAGAGTTAAGCACCAACAGTAGAAGAAGTTAAAAGCATCGACATTTTGGATGCTTTCACAAAGTTTATTCAATTTTCTCCAAACTAAACAGACAATCATCCAATCACTCAAAAACTTAGTCACGCATGAATTTAGTACTCATTGTTAGTAGCATGAAAAATATTGTGTTCTAAGTATGTAAGTTGATTGTGTATCTCAATGGACGTGATCAAATAAAATTTTATTAAGGATGGTTCTCAACACTCATGATTTATGATAATCAGTTAACCTCTTATAAGTTTGAGAAGATAAGTCTATAATTGATTCATTTATCTCTTTGTTTTTAACCAACTCTCGTATTTAAAGATTTGCAAAGAAAGATGTACGACATTATTTAGCCATTCCCTTAAATGAGGAGTTTTCATCAAGGTTACATGATATTTAAAGTTGTATATTTTTTAGAAGTTAAAAATTGAAAAATATTATTAACCCTCTAAATATGTGGCTTATTATTTTCTCACAAATTAAAAATTGTTATTACTAATAAAATGGTTGAGTTTTTAGCATTTTTGAAGAAAGGGTGCAAACTAAATGAAAAAGGGAGACAAAAGTAGTATGCCAAAGCTAAATATCAAGCCAAGGCCCAGAAATATCAAAGAGGTTGAAATCAAGGCAAATAATCTATTATCCTAATCGATTAGATGCTCCATACATTCAAATTTTAGGCTAAATCAAATTCTATTTTCACCTCCAAATAAATCAAATTAGAGAATTGATAGAGAACACACAAAATCTTCAAAATCATCAGCAAATAATTGATTAGGACTTTGAAATAATCAATTAAAAGGCATGTTTTTTGAAAAGTTTTGGTTATGATATTTTTGGGGCCAAATATTCAATGATTTTGTGGAGTTTTTTCATGTTCAAATTGTCATAATGAACACTATAAATACGTAATTTGATTCCCTTCTTTTGCATCATTCTTTTATCTATTCTTCTTGTGTTTTATGTGAGTTTTACTTTGCGCCATAAGCATCATCATATATATGGCTCCAACAAGAAGCCTTCCCTATGGAAGTCTTCTTCAAGAAGATTTTTAATGGAAGGTTAATCCTCGGGAAGTCAAGAAAGGAATGAAATGTCTAACTGTAGGTTACTACAACCTATTGTTATGAAAGAATATTTTCTCAATAACTTTAAGCCGCATGTTTACATCTATCAAGGGCGACTAAGGGAATTCTTCACAAAATACACGATCGAGTGATCCCGAATCTTGTAAGAGAGTTTTACTCAAACTTGGATTTTGAAGATCTATCCTAAAAGACATATATAAAAGGAATAAAGATTGATATTCATAGAGATCAATTCAACATAATGTTTGAACAATCTTTTTATTGGGTATCCTATACCTAGATTGACCAATAATATTCAAAAAATTGAAACTTTCTATTGTCATCATCTCTTATATTATGAATCCCCTAAAGGATAGGAAACTTAGTATCAAAGTAAGTTGCCTAAACACAAAGATTTGTGTGGCCCACTATTTGATCACAAGGGTACTTATTCCAAGGCAAAATAACCTTAAAGTGGACATCAGAGAGGATGTGGTCCCTTTATGGTTACTAACCTAACAATTTTTAAAAAATTTAGGTTGATGGCATGCTTTTCCATATCATCTACTGCAAGCTAAGTTTAGTTACAGGATTACCATATGGGGTTTTAATCACCAAGATATTAGTTGTTGCTGGAGTCGACATTATGGGAAAAATAATGGATATCATCCGATCCAAGATCAACTACTCATTGCTCAATAGGGTGAGGGTTTGTATATTTCGAGGATATATGATAAATGAATCAATGGATGAAGATGATATATGATACAATCTTCAATACCCTTATGGAAATCTCTCAACAAAATGTTTTGGCCATTCAGAACTTAGAAAAGGACATGACTATCATCAAGATAAACACATCAAGAGATGGTGATATTATTGGCAATGAGCATTTTCACTTATATATTTTAGCTATAGTATTATAGCGTGTTTTCCCACCTTCAAGAGTCTTTATAATTCCTAGAGTTTTCCCTCGTGAGTATTTTAATTCTAGTTGTTAAAATTAATTAAGCGAGGTTTTCCCTTATTTAGTAAAATTTGCTTGATATATGTGAATTATGTGCTTGCATATTTAAATTACTTTCTAGCATCTTTACCCGCCTTTTTTTATTATGACAAAGGGGGATAAGTGTATTCTCAGGGGGGTAGAGTATAATCTCTACTCATGTCAGAGGGAGTTTAACCACTCCAAATTTTATCTATTAGTTTTTTCTTTTGCCACTTCTCTGAGAGATGCGTTGTCATCATAAAAAAATGGGAGAATGTGAATCAATGTTCTTGCAGATATAGTCAAGAAGTGATCCAATATAGTGAAGCTTATGAATATCAACATGCAAGTCCGCTAGTAGTTGCTTAGTTTTTATGATGGCAACAATTCAAGTCAAGCATCTCCTTAAGATAGCCTAAGAAATCAAAGATGCAGAAGATGGTTGATCAAGTTATCCTCTTGAATCAAGCTATATGTTTAAATTTAAGCAACTCCCATTTCCAGTGAAACCTCGGGTTTTAAGGATTATCGTTTGTTTAACCTTTCATAATCTCAGATGATGGTAATCAAAATGAAGATATATCAAGCCTCGTTAAGAAGACTCAAGGTTCTTGTGTGATGCTAAAGACAAATATAATGATTATAATACCCAAAGCTTCAGAATTCTGAAATATAAGAAGTGTGAAAGCTCGTCCGATGGTGTTTGTTTGAGTGAACAAGGTATTGTAAAGACAAAAGGGCGTTTTTAGAAAGCTCGTCTGATGGTGTATTCATTGGGTATGAAGTAAATAATAAAGCATATAGGTGTTATGACCTAAATGTTAAAGTGATCATAAAATCGAATGATGTTGAATTTTGTGAAGACAAATTTCCTTTTAAATCGAGTAATAGTTGGAGCACTGAATCTAATCACAGTCATGTGATAAGAAGCACTAAAAGCAACAACGACGTAGAAACAGAATTTTGTCAAAGTAAACGAGTAAGAGTTGCTAAAGACTATGGGCCCGATTATGCGGCATATACAATAGAGGAAGATCCATAAAATCTTAGAGAAGCTTTGTCATCTATAGATGAAGATATATGGCAAGAAGCTATTAACAATGAGATAAATTCTCTAGAATCTAACAGGACCTGACACCAAGTAGACTTGCCTCCTGGTTGCAAACCAATCAATTGTAAATGAGTTTTGGAAAAGAAACTAAAACCTGATGGAACTCTTGATAAGTACAAGGCTCATCCTGTAGCCAAAAGTTTTAGACAAAGATATCTATATGGATCAACCAGAAGGGTTTGTGACTCATGGACAAGAAAACAAGGTCTGTAAGTTAGATAAGTCTCTGTATGGTCTAAAACAAGCTCCAAAGCAATGACATGAAAAGTTTGATAACTTTAATAAAAGTGACAAATGCGTTTATTATAAATTTGAGAATTGCATTTGCACTATCATATGTATCTATGTAGACGATCTACTCATATTTGGATCAAACATTCAGACTGTTAATGATGTGAAATCATTGTTAAGCAACAAATTTGATATGAAAGACCTCAGAGAAGAAAACGTGATTCTTGGTATCAAGATCACGAGATCTGAGCAAGGAATTTATCTAGATCAATCACACTATGTGGAAAAGATCTTAAAGAAATACAATTACTTTGACTATATACCTGCGAGCACACCATATGATCTAAGCGTTAAACTATTTAATAACACTAGTGATAGTTTCAGACAAACAGAGTATGCGAGTATCATTTGCAGTCTTAGGTATGCCATTGATTGTACTAGACCCGATATTGCATATGTTGAACGATGGTTGTGCAAGTTTACTAGTAGACCGAGGCATTTGAAAGCTATTGAGCGAGTCATACGGTATCTTAAAAAGACTGTAAATCTCGAATTTCATTATCAGATATTTCCTGTTGTACTTGAAGGATACAATGATGCAGATTGGAATACCTTATCAGAGATTCTAAAGTAACTAGTGGCTATATATTCAATATAACTGAAGGAGATGTATCTTAGAAATCAATCAAACAGAATATCATGGCTCAATCCATGATGGAGTCTGGGATGATAGCATTAGCGACTGCTAGTGAAGAAGCAAGTTAGTTAAGATGCTTGCTATCTAATATCCCTATATGAGAAAAACCTATGCCAACTGTGTTGATCCACTACGATAGTACCACAGTTATTGCAAAAATTGAGAATCGTTATTATAATGGTAAAAAAACATTAAATTAGAAGAAAGCACAACATTGTTAGAGACTACATCTCTAAAGGAGTTGTAAGAGTGGATCATGTACGTACTTATGAAAATTTAGCAGATTGTTTAACTGAAGGATTAGCTAGAGAGAAAGTCTATAATACATCCAATAAGATGAGACTAATTCATATAGAAAAATGAGTTGCTCATGATGGTAACCCGATCTAAATGACTGGCGATCCCAAGAAGTATGTTCAACTAATAACAAGTTGTGAGCAATATGAGGTGATCATGCTAGAGTAAATAAGATAAGAATGAATCTTGAAGCGATAAGAGAATGAGATAATATAAACTCTTAATGAGATCTATACTCGGTATGAGGGAGTACCTAGGCTACATGAGTACTCTTGATAGATTCACCTATATGATTGTGGAATTTAGGCTGGATCTTATGGAATTTCGAGGTAGAATTCATAGTGCCTTCACTAAACCGTGATACACGTGCAAGACCATTAAAGTACGAGCTATTAGAATACACCTTAAGAAAATGTTGTATGTGATTTTGATTTCTGAGATAAAGTTCAAAACAATTGTGTCACTCTTATTGAATCAGAATCCTACTTGCTACACAAAGGTTCAAGTCGTAGACGCCTTTGTTTATGCACAATCTTAGAAATGTTTGACGTTACTTCTTAAACACTTTTTTTTTTTAAAATTCAAGTGAGAGATTGTTGGAACATTATGTCAATATTTCAATATAGGGAGATGAATTTGAAAAGGTTCCTTAAGTCCCACGTTGTGTGTTTATTGAAAAAACAACTTAGTCCCACGTTGTTTAGGTGAGATATCTTAGCTAGTTTCACTTCATTATATAAGGAAATTTCCTATTTTGTTGCAAAACACACTAAAAACGTATTTTGAGTTTTTCCTTCCTCACTCTCATAATACATCGTCTTTCAAATTGTCGAAGTGCCAACTTCTCCCCTTTTTTTCTACTCATTGAATTTTTCAAGTACTTTCTTGAATTCTCTTTAGAGAATTATGTTAATTTCTCCTCTTTTGAGTTGAGAAATTATCAAATATAACTTTTTGGATTCTCTTTAGAGAATTATTCAAATTTCTCTTTGTTTGAGAAATCATTTTGAATGGTCAAATGACCATTATTGAATTTTCTTTGAAAAATTATTGGAATTTCTCTTGGTTTGAGAAATTATTACGACTAGTCGCTATACCAAATACTACGAGTGGTATTTATACCATATTCGAATGGTTTTGTACCATCTGGAAGTGTATTTCTAGATCGATTATCTACCGTGAAAGTAGTAATCGTACAATATAGAACTGAGTTGTTTTATTCTGGAGGTATCGTAGTAGTTAGACTGCTTTGCATATTTTTGGTCAGTACTGCGAAACGTTTTAAAGAGAATGAATTGTTCCGCGGCTCATCCTAGTAACTTTTACTGTGACTATTTTCAAAATCCAAAAACAACACCTTCATTACCCAACCTTTCTTGTCCAACATTGTCGAAGTTACTCGTGAAAACTGTCTTCAATAGTAGATCTTATAGGGTTTGTATTTTGCGGATTGTTACACCATAAATCCCACAAAAGCTGAGGTTTACTTGACAATAGAGCTTTAGATACCTTGTTGAAATATTATGTAACTATAGAACTTGTTTATTCCAATAAAAATGATTTTTTTTATAGAAGAGAGTATGTAAAGAAACCCCACAAGATAATTTTTTTTCAAGGAATTAAAATAAAATAATAAGGAAAAAAATAGTATCAAGACTAATAATGATAAATATTTTTAAAACTAATTTAACCTCAAATATTTTCAATTGAATCATTTTCTAAATGTGTCCTATATATTACATTTCGCCTAAGTTTATTATTTCATGATAAAGTGGCTAGAAGAATGTTTTTTACTAGCGCCTACGCAAAAGTAACACCTTTAAACAATTTATTCGAAGCTATGGATAAAATTCAATTATTGCACTTGGATACGATAACATGAATTAAAATAAATCAAATGCTTATTTACTATTGGAGTAGATAAAGAGAAAAGGAAAGGGGAATTTAATTTTGTGAATGGTGGAGGGGATTATGAGGTGAGCAATGAGGTAAGGAAAATTGATACACTAGTTATATGGCCAATGAAGCAACGAAAATTAATCACGAAGAAGTTGGAATATAGTGTTTCATCCTCAAATTTTGTGGTCTTGCAAAGATGCTTAATTTGTGGAGGTGTATATATAAAGATGTAGATAACATAGGAATATCCTGGTTTAGCTCCCATTAGAGTTTTAGATTTCATAAACAGATTTAGTTATATTCATAGAGCGTTAACTTCTTTTTATATATATATATATATATATATATATATATATATATATATATATATATATATATATATATATATATATATTCAAAATCAAATGATATCAAGGAGTCAAACTTAGTATTATGACACATCCGATAACTTTTTACCACATATTCGTATAATAAAATCTATTGTTGGATTGAAAGCTATTATTATATAGATTATATATATAAAATTTAATATCAATCGGAAATAATCTGACATGTCGACGAGATAAATAAAATCTAACGTCTTACAAAAATTCATGAAAATCGTTAATTTTTATCATTATCTTTTACATATCAAATAATTTTTAATTGATGTGAAATTTTATATGTGTGATCTATACGATAATAACTTTCAATCCAAAATTTCTCTCCCTTGCTAATTCTATGTTGCTACGTTTTAGATGGACCATAATAGGACATGCACCAATAAAACTTATCAACGTTGATCGGTTTTATCATAACATCTGCTAGGTTGTCTTTAGTGTGAATCTTCTGCATGTCAACATTCCCTTCCTCTACTACTTGACAAAAAAATGGTATTGAACTCCTTTGTGTTTTGTCCTTAAATGAAAGGCTGGATTTCTTGCAATATGCAAGGCATTATGACTCTTACAATACACAGTAATTTTCAGAGTTATACCTCTCCTAGTACGATGCGGTTCGGGGATGAACCAAGTGGAAGCTGGTGGGCATGTAACACCCGAGGCTAGACAGGATAGAGAGTGGTTACATGTTACACCCGAGGGTGAGGGAGTGGTTGTCAGTGCACGAGGCATTACAATGAGACACTCCTAGCAGCTTCTAGGGAAAAATCGAATTCACATCGGAATGAGAGGGATTATGTGGTTGTGCATGCATGAGACTACATGGTTAAAGGAAGACTTATAAGGATTAATTGGTACTACTTATACCAACAAGATGCATCTTCTTTTCGGTAGCCTAACCAATAAGAACTCCATAGTTAAGCGTGTTTGACTTAGAGTAGTATTGGGAAGTTTCTCGGAAAGTGTGTGAGTGAGGTCAAAACATGCTGAAAAGATCTGTGTTGGTTTGTAGGGTTAGTCGATAATCCTGAAAGCAGTTTGGGGCGTTACAGGTCCCAAGTCCTTCATGTCGAACTCCTTAGCTAATGTGCCTTCAATTCTTGGATTCGGTCTTTGTTGGGCATACCTCTTATAATATATACATTGGTCTAAGCTCAGCATGTTGTTCAATAGCTCCAATCCTTTATCAACTGCACTTTCTCATACGTGATAAATTGATTGTTATCAACTGTGGTTCAATAGCTAAGTCTTTGTTGGGCATACCTCTTCACGACTTCTTCCCAAAACGACTTAGCTAATCCTGTAGTTCAATAGCTCTAATCCTTTCTATGAGAGTTCTATTTATCCGCTCTGCTACACCGTTCTGCTGAGGTGTATGAGCAACTGTAATTGTCTCATTATACCCTCTTCCTTGCAGAATGCCAAAAACTCATCGTTTGTATATTCTCCTCCATTGTTTGTCCTGAAGCACTTAATCTTCTTTCCAGTTTCAAGCTCAACTGGTGCATTGAATTACTTGAATATTGAAAACACATATGACTTCTTCTTGATTGGGTATACCCACAATCTCCTAGAGTAATCATCAATGAATGATACAAAATATTTTGCTCCTCCCAGGGACATTTGCGGTGACTCCCACACATTAGAACGAATCAAGTCAAGTATGTGTTTTCTCTTAGTAGTCGATCTATCAAACTTCAACCTATGTTGTTTTCTTACCACACAATGCTCACAAAAAGGTAAACTTACTGATTTGAGCCAGGGTAAGAGATCATGTTCTGAAAGGACTTTCAAGCCTCGTTCTGACATATGACCCAGTCTGCGATGCCACATTGTTGTTGAGTTTTCTTGATTAGTTGATGTAATTGACATATCACCCTCTTGCAACGTCTCTCCCATAAGCATGCATAGATTTTCATATAGCTTATCTGCCTTCATCACTACTAAAGCACCTTTCACCACCTTCAAGATCCCACCTTCAAGATCCCACCTTCACCCGAGGTCATCTAATTGTCCAATAGACAATAAATTCTTCTTCAATCCTTTCACACATCGTACCTCTTGAGTTATGTGAATTGTATCCTCATACATTTTTATTTTGACAGTACTCACACCAGCAATTTCTAAGGTGTAATCATTTCCCATGAACAATGATCCTTCTGAGATAGGTCGATAAGTGTAAAAGCAGTCTCGTTAAGGAGTCATATGTCACGTTTCTCCTGGATCAATTATCCAAAAGTTAGTAAGTTGTTTACTACCTTTGGAACCAGTTGTTGCTCCGATATATATAATCTCTCCATCATCAGAGGTACTGGAAACACATCCTTGAGATGAACATTCCTCAAAAGACTTCTCACCATTCTTCTTAAACCAACAATATCTTTTCAAGTGCCTTTTCTTACCACAATTGTAGCATCTCACATTTATCTTACTTAGATACTTTGATCTACCATAATTTTGGGTCCCACTAGGGCCACATTCCACTGATCTGCCTCTCATCATTGTCAAAACTTCTACTTGTTTTGAAATTTCTAGAGGGTCTTTCTTATTTAGACGTCTGGACTCTTCCTCAAGAATAGCTCTAACAATATCATCAAAGTATAGGCAGTCTGTAACATTATTATTTGTTAAGTTGACGACGGGTGGGTCATATGAATTTGGTAAGCTCTAAAGTAGAAGTTTTGCACGTTCATTTTCTGCTATGCTGAAATTTACCGATGTAAGTTGAGAAAACATTGTATTTAGAGTGTTGATGTGATTTGTCACAGATGTGTATTCACTCATTCGAAGAGTGTAGAGTCTTCTCTTTAAGAAAATACAGTTGTGAAGTGACTTGACCTCATACGATTTGATGAGAACATCCCAAATCTCCTTTGTAGTTTTCTTTTGGGCAACACTAGATAAAACTGAATATGCCAATGCTAGGTGCAAATTGGCAACAACATGTTATCTATCTCATTCCAATTCTCATCAGATATATCTCCAGTTCTATCTTCAATTGCTGCTAAGCAATTATCCTTCCTCAGGATTGTCTAAATCTTTAGTTTCCACAGGAAGAAAATAATCCCCTTGAACTTCTCAATCTTAAATTTTGCTGTCATGGTAATTTCAATTGAACCGGCTTGCACAATTTCACCGTGAATAACAAAGTATACGTGGATAATATTGTATATATTTTACTGCACACCAGAACAAATCTAGTATACTTGGACAATATTGTATATATTTTACTACACACCGGAACAAATCTAGTATACGTTAACAATCACCGTAAAAGTATACAATAACACATATGAATAGTAACTGCGAACAATATTCGCAATAGAATATGAACCAACACCAATAACTTTGATACCACTGTTAGGTATCAAAGTAACATGAAATAATATTAATAACACAACTAAAATATGAGACAAGAGTATAGGAATGAGAAGAAAAAATATTAATTCAAACTCTCCTATGATTATAGGGTGATATAAAACTACAATATGACTTCTCTATTTATAAGAGTCTAATGCAGTATAAGTGGATACATATTTAGTAAATTCTACATAATATTCACTTCGTCTTAGAAACAAATTATTCATATTACATTGACATTTTCTTTCTACAAAACAAATATTGCTTTATGTCTTCAATATATATATATATATATATATATATATATATATATATATATATATATATATATATATATATATATATATATATATATATATATATATATATATATTGTTAATATGAATAAACCAAACTGTCATATAAATATCATATTTTTTTGTAAGTTTTTTAGACTTACCACAGGTGTCATTGGATCATATATATATATATATATATATATATATATATATATATATATATATATATATATATATATATATATATATATATATATATATATTAAACGCACTTTTTTCTTTTTTCTAAATATGCATGTGCTTTTTCTATTTCACTTTTGATTTCAAATAAAAAAATCATAAAAAATAGTTTTGTTTTTTAAAGTTATATCGCATAATTTTAAAAAGTGCATCTTACATATAGATTTATGTTGAATGCATGTTTATTTGATTTTGATTAGCTAAATAATTAAAAATGTTGGTTGGTTTGTGATAACAAGAATATGAATAATAAGAAAGTCTTGGGAATCTCGTGACAATAATAAATCATAAATTTTTTATTTAATTTTTGTTATAATAATCGATAAAGATTAAGCAACACTTCTGATAATTTAAATCCTCTTTCATTCTTAAGAGTCTATTTTAAATTACAAGGCTCACTCACTTTTTGCGGTGAGTATGTAGCAAACCCCATTAAGTTTGTGTGTCCTCTTTGAATAAAGTGCTGTGGTAAATGATCATTTTCAAAAAGAGATCTCAAGATGATTATTTCTATTTTTATTTGCAAACCATCATGTTTATAGATCTTATACTTTGGGAAACTAATTTTCACCTCTTGATCTTTAATTTGATTATCTACAGTAATGCAAAATATGAACTCACAAGAATAAAATAAAATAAGACCGAAGAAAAAGATTTAACATAATAGTAATTAGAACAAACACTACAAGAAAATCTGTTATTAACTACGAAAATTATAGAAGCTAATTTGTAGCTAAACTCTACCAAACAGAATTAGTTTGAAATTTGATATAGATTAACTACGATATATGTCGTGGCTAATTATCTTGACCATGTTTTCCTAGCAAAATTGAAACCAATATTTAAAAATCCCTAGCTAAACTAATGCTAAAAAGTAGCAAATGATACTCCTTAATTTATGTGTGCTAACTATTCAACTGCAATATCATTGCAAAAATATCGTGGTAAATCTCAAGCTAAACTTTAAAAATATTATTTATAAATTTTTTCATATTTAAAGTCTTATTTCATTAAAAATCATTTTCACATTTATTTATCTTCATCTTATGATCAATTCACTAGTAATTAAAATAGCCAAAAATATAGATATAACATCGTTAACAAAAGAAAATTAGAGCAAAGTCATGTTCTATAATTTGTTTCAACTTCATAAATCTCAACTTGTATTTCATCACAAATTCAATTTCTAAAATAGATTAGAATTACTCACACTTGATTAACTCACTCTACGCTTATAACCACTCACATGTAAGTCGACACTACAACAGTTTTAACGAAAACAAGAACAAGTAGTATAAAAATTAGTCCATTCATGGCCAGACCACTGAACCAAAAGTATTCGTCTGATGGGTTCACTTGTTCAGTTGGACCAAAAATATGTTTTCAATATTTTTGTAGATTTATTACTTAATGTATAATATAATCTCAAAACATATATTTAATTAACAATGGCTAGAAGGCAATGATACAACTGATTTAACGTAGCCTATAACATGGTTGTGTTTTCCAACACTAATTAGTCATGTTCCTTGTCAATACTTCCCAGAATTTGACTTTTCTTGCTACATTTGACTCTTAACATTTAGAAATTTGGCTCTAGAATTTCAACACACGCACACATGCACGCACGAATACAGACAGACATGCACGCACGCACGCACATATGCACAAAGATACACATACACAAACACACACGCGCGTGCGGATACACACAGGAGTTTAGGCCGCACCTCAATTACCAGCATTTATTTATAAAGATGTTGCTAATGCACACTAAATAATATTAGACAGCGCTTTTAAAAATAAGTGTTTTATTCGATATCAACTTTGTCAACGCTTTATTATATAAAAGCTGCTGTATGTTTAACAAAATATCTATAATTTTTAAAAAATATATTAGACAATGCTTTTATTTTAGACAACGGTAAAAAAAACGCTGGGTGAAGTTACACATAAGACAACGATTATAACTTTAATAAAAGTTTTACCTTAAATACTATAAAAGACAGCGCCCAGAAATAAACCAAAAACGCTATGTATATAATGAGTTTTAGACAACACTTAAATTGAAAAGTGTTGTCTTATGGGTTACATTAAAATTTAACTAAAATTAATTTTCCGCCAGCTGATTTTACGTATATTTGAGAAATAATTCAACCGATTTGTCTGTAGATCCAAAATTTTATAATGGTCGACATTTTAGGCATTATTCATATTGAAAGACATGTTATGCTATGGAGACGATGGAAAGTAAAGTAAAATTGGATGCATGGAAGTTTTAAAATGTCCGGACAAAATTGGGGTATGACACACCGATACAAAGTCTCTTGTCTCTGACACTTGTTTGTTATATAGTCTTGCCGTTAAATTAAACATGTGATGCCTTCTCGTGTTGTTTTTATGTGTTTTTTAAATTCCCAGTTATTCAACAAGCTACTTAAGTGAAACCTAATAGGTGAAGGTTTTCCCTAAATTTGTTTGTATATTTTATAATTTGTTTTTCTCTTTTAGGATTTTTATTCAATAAAGAGATAAGTTTTCTCAATTCTATTAGCCATTACTTTTCTCCAGAAGAGTTAAGTTGGGATTTGAGGACTCTACTTTATCATGTTTTTTTGGATGATTTTTTTAGCTTTGAATTTACTCACTTTAGAAAATAATAGTTTGTATCAGGTTAACTTGTATTTGGTTCAATTCGGTACTTCTTTAAAATGTTTAGAATTGATAATGGAAATGAATTTCTAATGACTGAATTTTTCAATACTAAAGGCATTCTAAATCAATGTTATTGTGTCGAATGTCCTTAACATAACAATTTGGTTGAAAGGAAACATCAACATATATTAAATGTCGCTCATGCCCTTTCCTTTCAAGCAAACCTTCCTAAACATTTTTGGAATTTTTCTATACAACATCCTGTTCATTTAATAAATAGGTTTCCTTCTCCTCTATTGAAACACAATTCTCCCTTTCAACTTTTATGCAATAAAGCTCATTCTTTAATGCATTTAAAATTTTTTGGTTGCCATATCCTAAGCGTAAAAAACCTTCCTGAATTAAAGATTGAATGTTATGCTTTGAGGGTCAAATTTAGCTCTATGTTAAGCAATCGTAATTGGACTTATGTAGAAGTCAGAACTATATGAGGTCGGGAAATAAAAATATAGGTGTTAATGAATGTTAGAGACTTGGTACAAAGAACCAAACTCCTAAAACATACCACACACTGAAAGAAAATGGGAGGGACCTATCTCAGTCAGACTTATATTGATTCATCTGACATAAGGTCATTGATGAATCAATTAGCATTTAAATATTAGAGATTTCATTGGTCAAATGAGGGAATGAGGAAGAATAGGGATGAAGATGAAGAGGGAGGGGGAAAATAGAAACACATATTTATCATGAGAGGAATTACATATGATCAATACCATCCATTCATTTTGGGAGGTGAAATGTACATTTCATCAATCCCCTAAATCCAATGATTTTGATCAAACAAAAGTCAAATCAATCATGACCAAGACCCAAACAGAAAGTCAAACATCACAAGACCATAAAAATGGCTCAACAATATTTTTAAACATTTAATCAATTAAAAAATCACATTTAAAATGAATTAAAATATATTTTAATTTGGTCAAAACCTCAAATCCCTTCAAAACACCAAATAAATAGCCAATGGATTTATCCTAGGTCAAACAAGGTCAACGAATCTTAGACAAAAAATTTCACAAGTTTTAGAAAGTCATAAGTATTTTTAAACAATTAAAAATATGCACAAAAATATTTAAGTCATGAAAAATACCAAAATTAATCCAAAAAATATTTTTAATTCAAAATATGGAAGATAAAAATATACCATCTAAGGGCGGCCTCTCTGAAGGTGTCGGATAAAGAGTCAAGAGCTCCTATGATGACCATCTGGGTTTTGATGGATGCAACATATTCATAGGGATCTTTGCAACCATCAAACTTGGCCAAGGAAGGAGCATTAAAACCTTCAAGGACAGACGTCCCCCATATCTCATCTGAGAGGGGTTAGGGGTCATGCAATTCCATTTCCTCTATAAGGTTAGGATCTTGTTGCCGATGTCTGATGTTGTGGACGTCGTCTTCCAATGTCTAGCTATTGCGGCATAATTTGTCCATAGTGACACACATCTCCGCCAGGGCATCAACATCACCATTACTGTTGATGTATTCTGGAATAGGGGTGGAGCTCTCCTATTGACCATAATTGAAGGTAGATAAATGTATGAGTGAAGGGTAACAACAGGAATGGTGAGAGTAACAGGAGAAGATGTGACCAAAGTTAGTTTTACTGGGGGCCCATGGTGGGCACCATTGTACTGGTCAAAAAGTATCGGTGTGCATGTTCCCCCTGCAATGAAAGGAAGACTCAAAGACCTTAGTAGTTGTATAACATGTTTTTGTGGTGAAGGATTACTCGCGACATCGAGAAGTCCTGTATGGTGGTGATTTGAGGTAATTTAGGGGACTAACTCATATGAGGTGAGAGGCCTTGCTGATGACTGGTGATGCTTGGCAGCAAGAGTACATGTATTGGTGTCATGTGTTAAGATGATAATGAGTATTGTAATCTTTAGGGTGTTAAGAGTGTGTATTACTTGGGGTCTATCTTACTCCTATTATGAGAGGAGTATTTATAGATGCTCTTAGGCCTAGGTTTTGAGTTACCCTTAGTGGCTTCGACTGTTTCCCTCTTCTCCGTGGGAGGATATTGACAACCTATATTTTAGGAACTAACGGAGACTCCTTTTTCTAGGCTTACACGTCAGGGTTTCCCCTAGGCAGATTTCTAAGTCATCGCTCGGGCGACGCGACTCCTGGGCGAGGGCTCCCTGATTTACGACATCCACAAATATAACATTGCACCTATCATACTCCACAAGTAGATAACTTATACTTATTAATTATCTTGTTTCAATTCTATTAAGTTATAACATTTGGTTAGAGTTTATGCTCCTTATATATAATTTCCATTTAAATAATTTCATTCCATTCAATGAGAATCACTTTTTTGTACAATTTGATTGTTATCTTTCTCTTTATTTTCAAAAAAATTCTCTTTTCCACCATGATAATGGAAAACTTCATAATGGTATCAGAGCTCTTTTGATCTCTGTTGCACATTGCTTCCTTCCAAACTCGTACTCTTTTTCCATCATTCATCATGATTTGAAGTGCAAATCTGATTATTAATGGTGTCAAAGATGTTGTATCTCTGATTGCACTAATTCAAGATCCATCTCAACAACTTGGAAATGTGTATTATGTTCATCCTTCTGATGGTCCTTCTTCAGTTTCGGTTACATCGGTTTTGACTCACTATAACTACCATGCATTGCCGAGATCCATGCGACGTGCTCTTAGCGGGAAGAACAAATTTTATTTTGTTGATGGTCCGATACTTGTACTAGTTCAGTTTGATCCGAGTTATAATGCATGTAATCGTTGTAACGTGCTTGTTCATTCTTGGATCATGAATTCGGCTGAAGAAATGATTGCACAAAGTACCATTTTTCTTAAGAATTCCATAGATGCATGGAATGAAGTAAACAAACATTTTTTAGAAGGAGATTACATCCGCATTTGTCAATTACAATGAGAGTCTTTGGTTTGAAACAAGAATTGCACCCTATTTCTTAATTCTTTACCATTTTGAAGGTTCTTTGGGAAGAACTTGAAGCTTACCTACCTACAACCGTGTGTTCTTTCCCTCATCGTTGTGTTTGCATCACAAGTATGAGTGGTGCTAAACATCAACATGAGATCACACGCTCAATACGGTTTCTTACTAGTTTGAATGACTCTTTCGAATTAGTTCGCTCAGAGATTTTGTTGATAAATCCACTACCTCCTAGGAACAATATTTTCTCCATGGTCATTCAACATGAATAAAAATCCAAATTCCTAGCCTCTGATGATGCTAAGATTTTAATCAATGCTACTGACTACAGAAGATATCAAGGTCATTGATGAGGTAATGGATCTTCATGCATTCCTATTAACAAGAAAGTCGGCACTCAGTGTCTCAGAAATGGACATACCATCGATACAGGCTACATAAAGCATGAATTTCCTCATAACTTTGGTAAGAGCACTATAATGGAAAACCTTTCCTCACTTGAATTGAATGAAGTAAGGGAGAGTATTGTTGATGACTTTAAGATCTGCGAAGTTAATAATGCATACACTTTCACTAAGGATCAATACGACCAGTTGGTGAATTTGCTACATTCATCAAGTTCAGCTGGTAATCTTGGTGCTTCATTCAACAAAGTCAATATGGCATCCAATACTTCATGTATATCTAGAATACCACATTCTTTGAATCATTTGAATGTTGGATCATGGATTGTGGACTCGGGGGTAATTGATCACATTTGCTCCTCGATTAAATTTTTTAATTCATATAAGAAAATAATTACATTCAACATTATATTACCTAATGGATATATGGATATGGCAAGATATTCAGGAACTGTGACATTCTCACCTAGTTTCATTGCACAAGATGTATTTTTTGTGCCCAAATTTCAAATGAACTTGTTTTAGTTCTAAAATCGTGTTTTGATCTTGATAGTGTTATGATCTTTAATAATGCTAAATGTTTAATTCAAGAAAATAAGATCCTGAAGATGATTGGTTCTACTGATTTAGTTGAAGGACTGTATTACCTTGCAAACACACAAACATCGCACCAAGTAAACACATATTCATCTCAAGCTCGACTTCAATCCACTTTCATTCCCCACGAAGCCCTATGACATTTCAGACTAGGTTACTTGTCAATTAGGAGATTACTTAGTTTGCACAAGAACTTTCCTTTTGTAAATGTAGATAAACATGTTATTTGTGACATATGTCATTATGCTAAGCATAAGAATATTCCATTCCACCCCAATAGTAATAAAGATAAATGTTGCTATAAATTAATTAATTTTGATATTTATGGCCCACTATCCATTCTATCTATTCATGATCATTAGTACTTTGTTACTGTAGTTGATGATTATAGTCGATTCACTTGGATAATTATGTGTAAATCCAAGTGTGAAGTTACTAATCTTGTTCAAACACTCATAACCATGATTGAGGTTCAACACAATTTGAGGGTCAAAATGCTAGGACAAACATTGGTCTTGATTTTTTTATGCTCGATTTCTACTCATCCTAGGGCATATAACATCAAACTAGTTGGGTTGAAACTCCACAACCAAATGGGAGAGTTTAAAGGAAACATCTACACATATTAAGTGAGGGGATATCTTTACTTTTTTAGTCCAAATTACCAAAACAGTTTTGGTCTTATGTTACCCTTCATGCCACTTATCTTATAAATCGAGTCCCTAGTCCCTTACTTCAAAATAAATCTCCTTATTTCCATATATTTGGAAATGATCCTGACATAAGTGATTTAAAATTCTTTGTATCTTTTTGTTATTCCTTTACCTTTCACAATCATAGAACAAAATTGGATTATAAAGCTAGAAAGGGTGCTTTCTTGGGGTACAAGCAGAGTGTTAATGGTGTTGTGATCTTAGATTTGAATAATAATAGCATATTTGTTTTTACACATGTGACTCACAATGACCACATTTTACCTTATTGTAGTCCAAACCAACAATTTTCTTGGACATACCATTTAAGAAATATTGTCACACGGGAACCTGATGTAACAGTTGATCATGACCACATTCATAACAATAGCCTAATCATTAATATTCCCAACCAGAACAATGAACATCCATCCATACTTGACATAAACGAAACTGGAACATCAAATCAACATATCCCTTAATCATAAAAGGAACACATACCTAAACTTGAACCTGAATATGACCATCAAGTATTGAGAATATCCACTAGACCTACACAAAAAGCCTTCCCACCTGTCATATTTTATATGTAATCTTTCAAAGAGATCAGTTGACCATGAATCTTCAGGTATACTTTATCCCATTGAGAATTTTCATTTATTAAATAATCTATCTAGTTCACAATAACATTTTGCTTTATCAATTAGCAATGCTACTAAACCAGATAGTTATCAAGAGGCAAGCAAACATAATTGTTGGATCAAAGCAATGCAATCTGTATTAGATGCCTTGCAACACAACAAAACTTGAACCTTTGTTGATTCTCCACCAAACATCAAACCTATTGGCAGCAAATGGGTTTATAATGTGAATCATAAAGTTGACGAAGCTATAGAGAGGTGTAAGGTTATACTAGTAGCCAAGAGCTAAAATCAACTAGAAGGACTTGATTTTTTTTACACCTTTTCACCTGTGGCAAAGATAACCACTGTAAGGACATTACTTGCTTTGGCCTCTATCAATTCATGGCATCTACATGAATTTGATGTAAATAATTCTTTTTTTCTTGGAGATTTGCATGAAGATGCGTATATGTCAACACCATATGGTCTTAGCACTCCAAAGCCAAACCATGTTTGCAAGTTACTGAAATCCCTCTATGGTAAGACATGCAAGCATAAAATGGTATGAAAAGTTAATAGGATTCTTGAGTAATCAAGGATATAAGCAATCCAATTCAGATATTCACTCTTTACACTTCATAATGGTTCACAATTTATTGCACTGCTAGTATATGTTGATGACATTATCCTAGCGGGAAACTCCATGGATGAAATAGAAAGAGTGATGCTCACATTGCTATCATATGCTCACACTTAAGATCAAGGATCTTGGTAAGTTGAAATATTTTGTACACATATGAGTTGATCATTCAAAAACTGGAATTAGCATATGCGGAAGTAAGTATTATTTGGATTTGCTAAAAGATAAAGGATTTATATGTTCAAAACCTATTAAATCTCCCATTTTTTGAGGACCTTGAAGCTCTGATGCCACTTTGTTGGAAATAAACCATTTTTGTGTTTAGGGAAAGTGTGTGGGAATATTAGAGGCTTGAATAGAAACTTGATAGGTAGGAGAATTATTTTTGGAAGAGAGAACTTTGTATTTTTGTCTAATACAAAAGTGTGGGATTACATCTCTATTTATAGTACTCTAAGGAGAATTCTAGACACATTAATTCGAGAGAGTTCTCAACTCTAGACATTCAAAGAGTATTCTAGAAAATATTACAATCCTAAAAAATATCTAGACACTTCAAATACTACAAGAGTTTTCTAGAAATAATACCCAAAATAAACTAAGCCCAAAATAACTAAGCTCAAAAATCAAATAATAAGGTTAGACCCAAATCAAGTTTAATATTTCAACAAAGATAACATTCTGAAAAAGATTCAATACTAAAAACAAAAAAAAACATTCTGAAAAAGATTGATACCTACGATTGGACAGAGGAGATCGAATGACTCTTGGAATGAGGATATCAAATAGTTCTTGTAAGAAGGAGATAAAATAGTGATCGAATCTTCTCCCCTTTTTTCTTGTGCGTTTTCAGAGATGGATGTTCATGGAGCTGTGCAATGTGAGATAATGTTTATGTACGATGAGAGATGGAGATTTTGGGTTTGGGAGAGAAACAAGTGTTTTGAGATGAAAGAATAGAAAACTTGTGGTTTTTGCTTGGTTAATGTGTTTAGATTATTTCATTTACACAATATTCATTTAATAAAAATTACACACGTTAATCACTAGGAATAATATTTTGAGTTATAAAATTAAATAATTTTTTTCACTCCATCTAAAATTATACTTTTTTAATTGAATGGAAGTAATAAAGGTTTGATTATAATAATATTTAAAATTTACGTCCATTAATAGGGTGTCTATTGTCGCGTGCTAATACTTAAAATAATATTTTATTTACAAAATTGTCAAAGTATTTCTTATTTATAAAATTTTAAAATTATATTCTTCTCTTTGCACTAGTGCTACTACACTATAAAAAACACATTTTATCTCGGAAGCAAGGGAAATTTTTCCTCTATTACACAAGTGAGGTAACGAAAGGCGACATGAAAACATGTCATTTTGTCTTTTGATTTCATATTAATCGAGAGAATAGTTGAAATGATCATTGGTTCGATCCCCAGCACCAATATTTTTATATTTTCATAATAGCGCCACAAACCACTCGATTTCTGTCAAGAACCGAGTGGAAAAAGATATATATTATTAAAATAATTATTATATTGTTTATACAAAATATTAAATTGTATTTTTATAAATATCTATTTGTTTTTAATTAAAATAAAAATTTTCTTATATATATATATATATATATATATATATATATATATATATATATATATTACATTGTTTTGTTTTTAATCTACAAGTAGTCATTTTTTACAAATTTGATTCATTTTCGGCATTATTGTAGTTGGAGAATAACCAATTTTTTATTTTGTTGTGTACTCATTATTTTTCAAGTTGAATGATTCTGCACTCATCCAATTTCTGATGTAACATAAAAAAATGTTAGATACATAACATAAAATTCTAGTTAACAAGATAAGATATTATGTAAGAACACCAATCTTGTAACAATTTTTTTTACTTGCAATCCATCCCAGAGATCTTACAAGCTTGTTTAAATTTCACATTTTTCACTGTTTTTATTATCAATGTGTAAGTTTCACAAGATAGCGTCCAAGATATATATTGGTGGTGTCCGTGCTCTTATTTGATGTAGAGGTTTTCTTGTGGACTGATGTGTTAGCAATATCTTGAACGTTGTTACATTATGAATGTAGAAAAATTATTCGTTGTAGGTGAACTGAGTAACTATACCCCTCGATTCTATGTTAAAATTGAGAGGAAAAGTTATTTCTTTTTAATTAAAAAATATAATAAAATAGTGATTTTTGCCTCGGTTTTATAAAGGAATTGAGATAATATATTACTTCCAAAAAAAAAGGTGAATGGTAAAAAATTGAAAGTAACGTGTATTATTTCTGTTTTTAAATTTTTTTTTACCATTCATCACTTTCTTTGTGTGCTGCAATACTTGAAACAAAAATTTCAAAATCTAGTATTGTGAAACAACAACGTTGCTTGCAATTTATAGTATGTTTAGGAATAAATTTCTCAATGTTGTCAACCGAAGAAATCAATAAATTATGGATTGTTTTCTTTGACTGGCGACATGGAAAGATTATTTCAAAATATAATAATGGTCTTGCAAGAGGTGGAAACAACAACAACAACAAAAACATCATAATATGAGATAGATTGTAAGAGTAGAAAAAATATTTTATTCAAGGTTGGTGTTGCAAGAACAGCATACAACGCATGACCTTAACGTTTTTTCTTTCTTGCAATCCATCACAAAGCAATAATATACGACTTTGGAGCGTTTATAGATGATTTAGATTTAGGGTAAAATTTAATGAACGGGTGATTTTATAGTAAAATCTGATTATCTAACATCTCGATTATTAAAGTAACCAAATGAATAGATAATTTAATTTACAAATAAAATATAAAATAAAAATAAATGCTTCATTTTTAAAGAAATAAAAACATAAATTGCATTTGGGATTTAAAACATGTTTCAAATTTGTTTTCACCTCGATTATATTAAAAACCGAGATAATATATTATGGTATTTAAAAAAAAAACATGGTGCGTCCTAAAGTTATAACTAAGTTTTTTGTTGGATGGGGTGAAAGTTTTGTTATAAAATATATTATTTGTAGTTGTGAGTGCAAGAATTATTCAAATTGCTTCCTGTCAAATCTCAAGATCAACTTGCATATTTCTTTACTAAACCTTTGCCACATAAAAACATTAAAATAATTCATATTCATGCTTAACATGTTTGATATTTATCCTACTAAGTTTGAGGAAGGGTGTTAAAACATAAGCAAGATTTCCGACCCACACTCAAGATTTCGACTGAGAGACTTGCATCACAAGAAAATAGCTTGAGGTTCACCATTACCAGGGTCGGCCATGTTGGTGTGCGAGGTGTGCCACCGCACAGGGCCTCAAAAATTTGGGGGCCTCAAATATTAAAAATACATTAAATATTTATTATATAGGTTGTTTATTAAATATATGTAAGATAATTATGTATTGACATGTGGAAGTGTATCAATGTTTTTTGATGGTCATTACCTGAGTTCGATTCTACCATAATCTTGTTCAAGACTAAAATATTATATTTTTATAATCATTTTTTATTATATCTTTTAATATTATTTATAATTTAAATAAAATTTTAATTTTTTTTAAAATATTCTTTTATTAGAGTTCAACATGAAAGATTAGATCAGGGCCTCGAAATATTTTGGGTCGGCCCTGACCATTACCTATCATACTCCACAAGTAGAGAACTAATACTCATTGAATATCTTGTTTCAATTCTATTAAATTAGTTACAAATTAATTAGAGTTTACTCTCATTATATATAACTATCCTGTAACTAATTTCATTCATTCAATGGGAATCACTTTTCTGCATAATTTGATTTTTATTTTTTTTCTAATTTCAAATTCTTTCTCCTTTCCACCATGATAATGGAAAACTTTATGAGAAATGTCACTTTGAAAAATAAACCAAACATAGAAAATTAAAATATTATAATGAATTAAACTACCCATACTTGCTAGTATAATATATGTCTTTTTCTTTCACATGTTAGACATATGGTGAATTTTTTTTTTAAATATCCAAAAATTTCAAAAAAATTTCAAAAATATACCATTTTTCAAAATAATTACACAAATGGCCATTTTTGGCCAAATTTTACCCTTAGGCGCCACCCTAGTTGGCGCCTACCCTTAATGGGTAGGGTAAGTCGCCACTAGGAGTGGCGCCTATGCCCATTCCATTTTTTTTTATTTTTTTTTTATAAACGTTATTTTTTTGTTTTTTTAATTTTTTTTAATTTATAAATTTATATTTTTTATTAATTATATTAATTTATATTAACACATATATATAAATAAAATTTTTTACAAGATATATATATATATATATATATATATATATATATTAATTTATATATATATATATTAATTTATATATATATATATATATATTAATTTAATTTATAAGTAATTAATATTATTTGTAAATTTTTGGAAAAAAAATTAATTTATATACGTGTAAATAAATATTTATACACATGTAAATTAATATATATATATATATATATATATATATATATATATATATATATATATATATATATATATATATATATATTATATATATATATATATATATATATATATATATATATATATATATATATATATATATATATATATATATATATATATATATATAAAGATATGATAGACAATATTTTTAAAGATAAAGATAAAGATATAAAGATAATAAACAGAAAATATTTTTATTTAAATAATAGACAAGACAAATATTACAAAGATATGATTAATCACATATGATGCGGTCCCTGGTACGATCCGCACGGGGGAGGTCTAGTTACTCGCCTAGACGGTTCACGTGGTGGTGGTGCTTCCCTATTACCACCCCTTGCCCTAACGCGTCCCCTTGCCGTTTGCCGTTGTGGTTGGGTCGAAGTCCCTTCAGTGCTGTAGGAAAGACGGGTCCCCTCTGCGCCCTCAAAGCTTTGTCTCGGTGGGACAAACTGACTACTGCTGGGTGCGCCCTCGAATTGTGGTCTTTGGTAGTTTAGGGTTGAATCGGGTTGGCCAAAGTGCAGTGTTTGTTGTGGTGTGTAGTAGTCCTGTTGGTAGTCCTCTTGTATACCCGTGTCGGGGCTAGGTGGAGGACTGGAAGAGCTCGGGACATTGTCGTGATGGAAGTGTTGGGATTGGTGGAAGTGGGGGGATTGATATTGTGGTAGGTGTTGGGAGTGTTGATGGTGGTGGGAATGTTGAGTTTGTTGTTGGTAGTCTTCATGGTATTGGGGTTGAGTTTGTGGTATGTATTGTTGATTTGGTTGGGGGGTGGACATGTGTTGTGGTGGTTGTTGTTGGTAATATGGTGGTGGTGGTTGTTGTTGGTAATAAGGTGGTGGTGGTTGTTGTTGGTAAAATGGTGGTGGTGGTTGTTGTTGGTAATAAGGTGGTGGTTGTTGTTGTTGGGAATAATGTGGTGGTTGTTGTTGTTGGGAATACTGTGGTGGTTGTTGTTGTTGGAAATATGGCCGTTGCATCCGGGGATCGTCCAAATAGAACGGGTCAGACACAATCATTTATGGATTTGTATTTGCTCTATACCAATCCACATATTCCCTTGTTGGCTTCATTTCGTTGGGCGCCACCGGAAATTGTAGAACATAGTGGGCCCGGTCTTTCCACATTTTACGAAACTCCTTAGCAAATTCCTTCCAATTTTGGGCATACCACTGGTGGCTGACTTTTTTTAGATGCCAAGGTTCCATAGACATTGGGGGGCCTGGGATTTCTTGATGCATTCCGAATTGAAGCTTGACACGGTCACTTTGGTGCATCTCCACAGTGGTGAACCGCATTATGGCCGTTTTTGCTGTCCAAACAGCTGCATCTTCGGGGTTGGGTTGATGTTCCAATCCCAAATATGGCCTCCAAATAAACTGCAAAGAAAAAAGTAAATATGTTATTTATCGAGAATGCATGATATTAATAAATCAGTTAGAAGCTGAGTGATTTAGTGGTAATACATCTTGTGCTCGGAGACGATCCAAGAGTTGACGATAAAATATAATTTTATTTTTGGGGGTAAGACTGTAATCCAGTCCGGTTGTAATGAACCTAAACAAAAAAAGATAAATAATATTAGTTACAAATATTTATAGAATAAATATACAAAATGAAATAACATCATAAATTTACCTAGTTGCGTAGGGGAAGGAGTAGACATTAGGATTTTCTGGGGCTAGCCTCGGCAATCTCCACCACCCCCATGTTTGGAGCAAGAAAGCACATCCAGAAAATGTACAGTGCTCATTTTGTGCATTTTTACACAAAGAGCTATATAGGAATGCTAATACTGCAGAACCCCAACTATATGTGCTTATTCTATCAATGTCCCCGAGCAAACTCAAGTACATAAAGTTTATGCTATTTCCCGTCCCTTCGGGAAATAGCAAGTTCCCAAACAATAGCATAATGTAAACCCGGGTTTTTATGACTTTTTCTTGTTCGGAGGATTCCTCAGTCAAAGTTATGGAGTCGTGGTACAATTGTAGGCTAGATAATTTAATACCCTGACCCCTTGCTTTGGCAGACCCCTCACCCTCGACCAGATCTACCCCCAACATTTGAACACATATTTGGTTAGGCTGTTGAACATTTCCGGTCACAGGCTTACCATCTATTCTAAGACCCAAAAGCATGTACACGTCCTCTAATGTGACGGTACATTCACCAGTTGGTAGGTGAAAAGTGTGTGTCTCAGGTCTCCAACGTTCACACAGAGCCAAAATGAATTTGACATCAATTGTGGCATTTACGACATGCATAACATGACCGAAACCCGCACGCTCTATGTAAGGTACGCACCATGGGTCTGGATAAGGCATTGGGTGTGAACGTTGACGAAATTTCTTGGGATCCTTTAAAAACAAACAATATAAACAATCATTAGATTGGACTTTTAAAAAACTAATTACAAACATACGAAAGAGGCAATGTTCAAGAAAAACTTACGAATGAGGCAATGTTTGCCCTAGTGCCTCTGTGTTCTTGGCCCATGGTAAGAAGAGACATGACTGCAATGTAGAACGAAGCTTGGTGGATGAGAAGTTTCGCCGGAGTTCTCTGAATAAAAGTGTTAGTGGTTGATGAAAACTTGCAAGAATGAACCTCTATTTATACTCGTTTTCAAGTAGACTGAATATGCAAAAATGTGACAAGTGTAAGGCATGCGTGGTAGTGTTGGCATGCATTGGTGCAGACTAGGTGGGAGTTGTCTTGTCTTGTGGAAGACTTGGTGGAATCTGATGATGCAAAAATGTGACAAGTGTAAGGCATGCGTGGGAATCTTGCAGAATAGGTGCAGACTAGGTGCAGAATAGGTGGTAGTGTTGGCATGCATTGGTGCAGACTAGGTGGGAGTTGTCTTGTCTTGGGGAAGACTTGGTGGAATCTGATGATGCAAAGGTGTGACACGTGGAAGGCATGCGTGGGAATCTTGCAGAATAGGTGCAGACTAGGTGGTAGTGTTGGCATGCATTGGTGCAGACTATGTGGGAGTTGTCTTGTCTTGGGGAAGACTTGGTGGAATCTGATGATGCAAAGGTGTGACACGTGGAAGGCATGCGTGGGAATCTTGCAGAATAGGTGCAGACTAGGTGGTAGTGTTGGCATGCATTGGTGCAGACTAGGTGGGAGTTGTCTTGTCTTGGGGAAGACTTGGTGGAATCTGATCACTACAACAAACAAGACCTTAGACAACGCTTTTTTTAGCCTTAGACAGCGCTTTGGCCAAAAGCGCTTTATAAGACCCTCTTATTTTAAATTTTTTAGGTATACCTTAGACAGCGCTTTTGAAAAGCGCTGTCTAAGCCCCCCCCCCCCCCCCC
Organism: Lathyrus oleraceus; assembly: GCF_024323335.1. Classification (NCBI taxonomy): domain Eukaryota; kingdom Viridiplantae; phylum Streptophyta; class Magnoliopsida; order Fabales; family Fabaceae; genus Lathyrus; species Lathyrus oleraceus. Next base: position 534,669,445 of record NC_066581.1, on the reverse strand, counting down.
CCCCCCCCCCTTAGACAGCGCTTTGGCCAAAAGCGCTTTATAAGACCCTCTTATTTTAAATTTTTTAGGTATACCTTAGACAGCGCTTTTGAAAAGCGCTGTCTAAGCCCCACCCCCTTAGACAGCGCTTTGGCCAAAAGCGCTTTCTAAGACCCTCCTATTTTAATTTTTTTAGGTATACCTTAGACATCGCTTTTCAAAAAGCGCTGTCTAAGCCCCCCCTTAGAGAGCGCTTTTGCCTAAAGCGCTTTCTAATCCCCCCCTTAGACAGCGCTTTTTACAAAAGCGCTGTCTAAGGTATACGAAAATTTTTGAAGCTTTTGTTTTAAACCACATTTTTTCCAGGTTTATAAACCAGAATTTCTACCTGTTTTCAACCAGATTTTGACAGACAATTATCACATTTTATATATGCCTCCGTCACGGTATCCGGTCTACTTAAGATTATTTTTTTAGAACATTTTCCGTGTTTTATTTTTATTTTAACCTTAGACAGCGCTTTCTTTTAAAAGCGCTGTCTAAGATGCGCTGTTAACCGTGGAAGGCATGCGTGGGAATCTTGCAGAATAGGTGCAGACTAGGTGGTAGTGTTGGCATGCGTGGGAATCTTGCAGACTAAGTTCAGACTAGGTGGAGAATACATTTCATGGATAGGCAGTAGACGTGTCAAAATTATTACATGCAGGCAGCTCCACCTAGCCTGCACCAATTCTTGCATGCTTTACACGTGTCCAAGTTTTGCATGCGTTGCTCTTGGGGAAGACTTGGTTGAAGACATGCATGCAAAGATGTGTGAGAATCTTGCAGTATAAATATTCACACACATTTTCACAATATCTTCACAGCAATCCTCACAAAACATTCACAATATCTTCACAGCAATCCTCACAAAACATTCACAATATATTCACAGCAATCTTCACAAAACATTTTCACAATATCTTCACAGCAATCTTCACAAAACATTCACAATATCTTCACAGCAATCTTCACAAAACCTTCACAAAACATGTCATCTTCTTCACAATACAAAATCAAAGCTCACGTCAATGGTGAGACTTATGAATGTGATATGTCTGGCTTCCTATTTAGAAACACCGAATGCACTCGGTTTTGTCTAAATAGAGGAGCTGACTTCTCTTATCTGAAAAGGAAGATTGAGTCCAAACTAAGACAACCCGTGTCCCAAATTTTTTATCAACAACCTTTTTTTTCAGAAAATAACTCTGTCAAGTTTTATAAGTCATTGATACAAAATGACATGGAGACACAATACATGCTTCGTAACCATGAGTACTCTGGTTACGAATACATAGTGTTGTACATTGTGTTGGAACAACCTCAACCAACTCAGAATATTCAATCACAGGTTATTGATCCTGTGATTGATGACGAACAAGATGTTGAGCACCACGTTGAAGACGATGTGGTTGATGATGCTGAAGACGTGGTTGATGACTTGGTGAACCGTCATTCTGAAGACGAAGACCAAGCTCAAATACCTATAGCGCAACGCTACTCACCGCCTGCGCACTTCACAACACTTAACTTGGGCGAGGATGAGCCCTCATCAGATATGTTCTACAACCCATATATGAGGTCTGATGAGGACTTAAAGAAGGGTGACCAATTTCGGACCAAGGAAGAGTGTCTGTTAGCAATAAAGAACTGGCACTTGAAAAATTGTGTTGACTACGATGTTATCAAATCAAATCCGGAAAGATACGTTATTGTATGCAAAAATCCAGAGTGTGGGTATAGGTTGATGGCATCGTACAAGAAGAAACATAATGCGTGGGTGATAGGGTCCATATCTCAAGCTCACATTTGCGTCAACACCAACATGGCACAGGATCATCGCAAACTTAGACATGATATGATCTGCCATTCCATATTACCTCTAGTTGAGGCTGACCCGTCACTGAAGGTCAAAACAATTATCTCCCATTGTGTGGCTGTTTTCAAATATACACCGTCATACAGAAAGGCTTGGTTAGCGAAAACCAAGGCAATTGAACTTGTATACGGTAACTGGGAGGAATCATACAAACAACTACCACGCTACCTGGCTGCACTACGATTGTATTCACCTGGGACGGTTTCTATAATGGAGACCTTGCCGGCACAATCCCCTGACGGAACTCGTCTAGAAGGTAATGGAATTTTCCATAGACTTTTCTGGGCATTCCGTCCCTGCATCATCGGGTTCACATTCTGCAAACCACTTGTTCAAGTCGATGGAACTTGGCTGTATGGGAAATACAAAGGATCGTTACTGATGGCGGTCGCACAAGATGGCAATTCTAATATTTTCCCAATAGCCTTTGCATTGGTAGAAGGAGAAACGGCTGCTGCTTGGAGTTTCTTCCTTAAGAATCTTCGAACGCACGTGACTCCACAAGCTGGCATCTGTGTGATTTCTGACAGGCACGCTTCAATAGACAGTGCATACAATAATCCAGCAAATGGTTGGCATGACCCCCCGTCTACCCATGTTTACTGCATCAGGCATATTGCTCAAAATTTTATGCGGGAGTTCAAGGATAACTTCTTGAAGCAACATTTGATAAACGCGGGGTATGCATTAAACCAACATGGATTCCAATACTACCGCCGGGAAATAGTGTTGGCAAACTCTGATGCAGGGAGGTGGATCGATAATATCGACAGAGCGAAGTGGACTAGATCATACGACGATGGGGTGAGGTGGGGCCACATGACAACAAATCTTGTGGAATCAATGAACGGCGTCTTTAAGGGCATACGTAACCTCCCGGTAACCGCATTGGTGAGTGCGACCTATTTTCGGATGGCAACGTTGTTCGTAACAAGAGGCAGGCGCTGGAATGAAGTGTTGCAGACGAGTCAAGTATATAGTGATGCCTGCATGAAGTTTATGAGGCAGGAATCTGCCAAAGCCAGCAGCCATCGGGTTACGGAATTCGACCGCCATGGCCACACTTTTAGTGTCAAGGAAACAATTGACCACAACCAAGGGCTGCCCAGGCAAGAGTATAGGGTCCTAATACCAGACCGTTGGTGCGACTGTGGTCAATTTCAGGCCTATCGTATGCCTTGTTCCCATGTCATTGCAGCGTGTTCACACAGCCACTTCGATGCATTATCGCTAGTGTCTCCAATCTACAAAGTTGCAACATTGCTCAATGTATACGACAATCCCTTTCCGGTGGTAGCATTGGAGGCGTATTGGCCAGAGTATGACGGGGAAATTGTTTGGCACAACGAATCGATGCGGCGGAATAAAAGTGGTCGCCCAAATAGCAGGCGCATTAGAACTGAAATGGACGTCGCAGAGAAAATGCAGAGGAAGTGTAGCATATGTAGACAACTAGGGCATAATAAGAACAAATGTCCATATCGTGGATCTAGTTCCACAACTTAGTTTTCATATTCATAAATCTGTGTACCAAAATCATTTTAAATTTAAGTTTACTTTTTATTCCAAATAGAAGATGACACTTGAACAACAAACACAAACATCTAACATTACAACACCAATTACTAAAACAAAAACAAATACTGGAACAAAAACAAGTACTAAAACAAGAACAAGTACTAGAACAATAACAAATACAACAACAACATGACAAACAACCATTAAAATCTAAGAAATTACAACAGTTAACACTATGTCGTCTGATCCATGCATCATTTGGATGCAATCAATGTCGCTTTCAACTTCAACCCACCAACGTATCGTTTCTCCAGTTTCAAATGAGAACCTTGTTCTAAGCCTCTGAATCCTTCTGATGACTTCACCAGGTTGGTAATCTCCCTCTAACCAAGACATCAAGGACCTTTTTAGTTGGTCTAACGAACGGATGTTCCAAAATTTCATCTCCATTGGGGGTTTCAAAGGCGAGAAAATAACATGCCCATCCCTTTTTAAGATTACTGGTTCAGGATCTGGGCGCCTTGATGATGTTCGCTGCCATGACGACGGTCTTGGGGATGCCATGAACTCAACTTGATACAGAAAGTGATAGGAAACAGTGGTGAAGAAAATGCAAGGAAATAACACTTTATTTATAGGAAAAGATCTGGGTTGTACACCAATCTACTTAACCCTAATTAGTGTCGCACTTGATAAATTAACCTTAACATGATTAACCCTAATTAGTGTCGCACTTGATAAATTAACCTTAACATGATTAACCCTAATTTTCCCAAAATTTATAAATAATATTAATTACTTATAAATTTAATTAATATATATATAAATTAATATATATATATATATATATATATATATATATATATATATATATTTATCTTATAAATAATTTTATTTATATATATGTATTAATATAAATTTATATCATTTATAATAAATCTAAATTAATAAATTAAAAAAAAAATTAACAAAAAAAAAAAAAAAAAAAGGATTAGAGTGTAGGCGCCACTCCTAGTGGCGACTTGCCCTACCCTTTAAGGGTAGGCGCCAACTAGGGTGGCGCCTATGTACAAAATTAGGGCAAAAATTGCCCAATTTTGTAATTTTTTTGAAAAATTGTTTATTTTTGAAATTTTTTTAAAAAACCTGGATATTTAAAAAAAAAATTCACATATGGTCTCATGCCTTTATCTTCCTTTTTCATTTTCTTCTTACACCACAAATTCTAAAATGAAGTGTAAGAGATGAGACAATCATTATCTCCTTTCCTATGAAATTCTATGGTTGAGACCAAATCAAAAACTAAATGTGTAGACAGCCAAGTGTAAATAGTGAGTGGTGAGGGAATCCAAGCGTTCCCTTTATTCTAAGGTGTATTCTGTACTATATTTATATTCCTTACTCGCTGACCATAAATTATATTTTCTTCAACTTGTAGTGCCTACGAAAGAGTAAAAGATTGAGAGAGTATCTTATATGTGGCCAAGGATCAAACTGCATTTATTTCTGCTTCTATCCATTTGACATAAAAAGTTAAATTGAAGTTTAAAATTGTAAACTACTACATTTTATAGTGGCCTTTTTTTTTCTTTTGACTTGGTGTAGGAATTGTTGTGAAAACGATACCCGAAAAATAAAATATAATCGGTTTTTTGATCAATAAGAAATCCATAAGGATAGAAAGAAGGGAAGCAAGAAGAACACAATAAATTGGTTATAAACTGCTATTCTTTACTCTCTATTTGAAATAATTAGATTACAAATGTTACAGAATAGCAAATAACCTCTCTCGCCCTAGTTAAAATTTGTGTTATGCAATGATGAGAGACTAGTATGCTATTTATAAGAAAACTAATACACTAAAATAATGGGATTTTACACACAGGCCTATTATACAAATTAACTTAGAGAACAAGTTAACTTAAACAATTGAATATAACAAACAGACTCAATTCGACATGCTAACAATCCTAGCATACTTCGACTACAGTATGTGAACAAACTTCGACGACATGCTAATGATCTTGTCGGATTATCGAACCAAGAAGCTACTATTTGACCATACTAGAGTTCGATCAAATATCTCACAAATCTCCACCTTGGAACACACTCTATAACTTCAAGGGAATAAACTAGCTTTCTTCATGCAGCTTTATCAACTGCATACAGTGGAAAAACTTACAACTTAGTAATGTCTTGGTGATCATAAGCATTATGATCTACCAAAACCTTCAACACTTGGACTTCTCCACGCTCGATTACCCCTCTGACAAAGTGCAGACTCAGATTCATATGCTTAGTTCGCTCATGATAGGATTAATTTTTTGACAGATGTATATCACTTTGACTATCATATTTAATAGTGATAACTCAACCTTGAAGTTCCAGCTCCTTAGCAAAACCTTCAAGCCACAATGCTTCTTTCACAACTTCGGTGAGGGCGATATATTCCGCTTCAGTGGTTGATAAGGCAACAACCTTCTGAATTGTTGTTTTCCAACTGATTATTGTGCCAAACATAGTGAACACATATCCATAAATAGATTTTTTTAAATCCATACTACCTGCATAATCAGAGTCGACATACCCTTCACTTTATGCTTTACTATTTTCACCACATGCTCCATCATAAATCAGGACTTTATTCAGAGACCAATTTATGTACCGTAGAATCCACTTCAATGATTTCCAGTGAGCCTTTCCAGGATTCTCCATGTACCTGCTTACAAGACTTACTGCATATGTTATGTCGGGTCTAGTACACACCATATCATACATCAAAGAACCTACTATATTAGCATATGGGATGCTATTCATATAAGCTCTTTCGACCCCAGTACTAGGACATTGATCTGTACTCATCTTGAATTGAGGATTTGTCAGAGTCATAATAGGCTTTGAATTCGACATACCAAATTTGTCGAGAATTTCCGTAGGTATGTCTCTTGAGATAAACATAATTTTGACTGCTTTATGTCTCTTCGGATGTCAATCCCAAGAATCCTGGATGCAACTCCCATATCCTTCATATCAAACTCCTTATTGAGTTCAGCCTTCACCTTCATTACATCCTCGACATTGTTGCTTGCTATGAGAACATCATCCACATAAAGATACAAAATAACAAATAAATTTTCATGTGAAAATCTGAAGTAAACACAGTGGTCGAAGTGACTTCTAATAAAACATATGTGTGTCACGAACTTGTTGAATCTCATATTCCACCATCGAGGAGATTGTTTTAGTCCATACAAAGATCTATTCAGCTTGCACACATAATCTTCCTTTACCTTTTTTGCATACCCTTTAGGTTGCCTCATCACGATTGTTTCATCTAGATCTTCATACAAGAAAGCATTCTTCACATCCATTTGTTACAGTTCTAGTTCAAATCGTGCCACCATGGCAAGTAACATTTGAATGGACATGTGCTTCACAACAGGAGAGAACACATCATTGAAGTCGACACCTTCTTTCTGAGTGAACCCCTTGCGACCAATCTTGCCTTGTATCTCTTAGACGTCACTCCTTCAATTCCTTCCTTAACTTTGAAAATCAACTTACAGCTGACTAACCTGGCTCCAGCAGGTTTCTTGATCAAATCCCAAGTGCGGTTATCATGAAGAAACTTCATCTTATCATCCATTTCCTTCATCCGTTGAGTCTTGTTTCGACTCCTCATAACTTCCATATAGTCTCTAGGTTCTTCATCTAGAACCTCACTTGCAGAGATTAAGGCATAAGCTATGAGATCTGCATACCCAAGTCTTTGAGGTGTATTGATGACTCTTCTCGGCATATATCTTGCCAACAGGTAGTCATCGATAGTTTCCTCAACTTCCTCAATATATTCAGCATCTTGTGCTTCTTCTTCGACTTGATATAGGATATAGAATTCAGTATCGACATGCTCCACCTCAACATGAATCTCTTCATCTTCCAACTCTTTATTGAAAGTCATCTCAGCTTCATTGAAAACTACATCTCGACTGGTGATACACCTCCTGTGACCTGGCTCTAGGCACCGTAACCTATAAGCTTTGACTCCTTCAGGGTATCCCATGAACATGTATCTCAGAGCTCTAGGTTCAACCTTGTCTTGCCTAGTGTGAGGATAGTCTACACAACCAAATACTCTAAGTGTGTTGAGATCTATTGGGTTTCCCGACCAAACTTCTTTAGGTGTTTTCATATCTAACATAGTTGAAGGATATTTGTTCATTAGATATGTTGTTGTCGAAACATCCTCTGGCCTAAACACCTTTTTTAACGCAACACCTAAGTACCACGCACAAATTCCCATTGATTATCCTGCTACACAAAAACCCAAGGTTGTAAAAATACTCTGGGAGAACTAACAAAAGAGGACCAGAAAATGGGTACCTAAGGATAAGATCATTTATGTTGCAGACATCCTTAGCAACTCAGTTGAGACATCAATCATGGTATCTGAACAGTGGATGCTCGTGATGCATGACGGATAGAAGGCATATGTTCCAAGATTTGGAACTTAAGCCTGGAGGCTTCATTGGTTTCGTATGAAACCAGAAAGGGAAGATCATTGGCTCTAGAACTATTGGTAATGGTAAAATCACTTATATTACTAATGTCCTTTTGGTCAATGATTTGATGCATAACTTATAGTTTATCAGTCAGCTCAGTGACAATGGTTATGATATCATTTTTAATCAAAAGTCATGTAAGGTTGTCAGTCAGAAAGATGGCACAATCCTTTTTAACGAAAAGAGGAAGAACAACATTTATAAAATCAGACTTTCTGATCTTGAGGATAAAAATGTAAAATGCTTAATGTCTATTAATGAGGAGAAATGGGTATGGCATATACATTTGGGCCATGTTAGCATGAGAAGGATTTCTATTCTAAATAAGCTTGGATTAGTCAGAGGCTTACCCAACCTGAAGTTCGCTTCAGATGATCTTTGTGAAGCATGTCATAGAGGCAAGTTTTCTAAAACTTCTTTCAAAGCAAAAACTGTTGTTTGTACCTCTAGACCATTATAGCTTATGCACATTGATTTGTATGGGTCAATGAAAATTGCCTATATCAGTGATAATAAGTATGGATTGGTCATAGTTGATTACTACATTCGTTAGACATGGGTAAAATTCTTGAAACACAAGGATGAGTCACATTATGTGTTCTTTACCTTCTGCTCATAAGTGCAAACAGAGATGGATTGGAAAATAGTCAGAGTCAGAAGTGATAATGGTGGCCAATTCAAAAATAAGAAATTTGAAAACATTTTTGATACAAATGGAATTTCCCATGATTTCTCATGTCCTAGAACTCCACAGCAAAATGGGGTTGTAGAAAGGAAAAATATGACTTTACAAGAAATGGCTCGCACCATGATTCAAGAAACTGATATGGCTAAGCATTTATGGGCAGAGGCAGTTAACACACTATATTATATTCAGAATAGGATTTCTATTAGACCTATTCTAGGTAAGACTCCTTATGAATTATGGAAGAACAGAAAGCCCAACATTTCTTATTTCCATCCTTTTGGTTGTGATTGCTTTATGTTAAACACTAAAGAGAATCTTTGCAAGTTTAATTCTAACGCATATAAGTGCTTATTGTTAAGGTATTTTGAATGCTTAAAAGGCTACATAATCTTTAACACAAAGACACGAATTTTCGAGGAATCAATTCATGTTAGATTCAATGATAAGCTTGACCCTGAAAAGTCAAAGCTAGTTGAGAAAATTGCAGATATGAAGGTCAATTTTTCAAAATCCAAGGATAAAGATTCTGGAGATAAAGACTCAAAAGGCAAAGCTAAGGACGGTGAAGCAAAAGACTCAGAAGCGGTTCAAGCAGAAGCTGTCATTGGTTCAACTCATCAGAAGAAGAGTAAACCAAGAACTTCTCATTCTGAAGAGTTGATTCTGGGAGATAAATATGCACCAGTCAGAACTCGATATTTGTTCAAACCTTATGAAGAAACTCTTCTGAGTTTGGTATCTTTGATATATCCCACATCTATTTGTGAAGCTCTTCTGGATAATAAATGGATTTTGGCTATGCAAGAGGAACTGGATCAATTCACTAGAAACGATATTTGGGATCATGTTCAGAAACCAAAGGGTGTCCATGTCTTTGGAACCAGATGGGTGTTCAGAAACAAGCTCAATGTGAAAGGTGAATTCATCAAAAACAAGCCTCGACTGGTAGCACAAGGTTGTAGTCAGCAAGAAGGTATATATTATACAGAAACCTTTGCGCCAGTTTCCAGGTTAGAGTTTATTCTTCTTTTAGTTTTGTTTGCAGTAAATTATAACATCATTTTGTATCAAATGGATGTTAAGAGTGCATTCTTGAATGAGTACATTTCTGAAGAATGTATGTACATCAACCCCCTGGTTTTGAAAGTTCTCAAAACCCTGATTTTGTTTTCAAACTTAAAAAGTTGTTATATGGTCTGAAACAAACTCCTAGAGCTTGGTATGAAAGACTAAGTAACTTCCTTTGGGAAAATGATTTTACCATAGGAAAAATGGACACAACGCTCTTTTGCAAAACCTTTAAGAATGATATTCTGGTTGTGCAAATTTATGTTGATGATATTATATTTGGTTCTGCTAATGCTTTATTATGCAAGGATTTTGTTGAGTTAATTCAGGCTGAATTTGAAATGAGTCTGGTGGGAGAAAGTAGGTTCTTTCTTGGGATTGAAATTGATCAACATTCAGAAGGAACATACATCTACCAAAGCAAGTATACAAGAGAACTTCTGAAGAAATTTAACTTGTCAGAATGCAAGCAAGCAAAAACTCCAATGCATCCTACATGCATTCTGGAGAAGGAAGAGGTAAGTAGTAAGGTAAGTCAGAACTTATTCAGATGTATAATAGGCTCTCTCCTTTATCTAATTGCTTCTAGACCTGATACTTTATTCAGTGTTTGTTTGTGTGCTCGCTTCCAATCAGACCCTAGGGAGACTCACTTAACTGCTACTAAGAGAATATTTAGGTATCTGAAAGGTACTACTAATCTTGGTTTTTTATAGAAAATCAAGTGAATACAAGTTAGTAGGTTATTGTGACGTTGACTATGCTGGATACAGAATAGAGAGGAAAATTACTTCTGGAAGTTTTCAATTTCTGGGAGACAATCTGATCTCGTGGTCTAGTAAGAGGCAGTCAACAGTTGCACTTTCAACAGCCGAAGCTGAGTATATCGCAGCTTTTGGATACAACACTCAGATACTCTAGATGAAGAGTCAGCTGGAAGATTATCAGCTTTCTTAGAGTAACATTCATATTCTTTGTGATAATACTTCTTCTATTTGTTTATCCAAGAATCCTATCTTGCATTCTAGGGCTAAATATATTGAGATTAAACATCACTTTTTAAGTGACTATGTTCAAAAGGGTATTTTCCATTTAAAATTTGTTGATACAGACCATCAATGGGTTGATATCTTTACGAAACCCCTTGCTGAGGATAGATTTGTTTTCATTCTGAAAATTTTATATATGGACTCTTTTCCAAAATGAAAAGGTGTTATCAGAATGTTAAGCTTCCAGAACTCTTGATTAGGTTCTGAGAATTTAGTGTTGTTTGATTCTGAGACATGAGCTTTTTGAAGTGGGGAAGTTTCATGAATTAGAAAGGTTCTGATCAAAAGCAATCTTATAGATTTGTCTTCTTGATTCTGAATAGTTATTCCATTTAATGGTTGTCATTTTGTTTGATATCATGTGGTTCTTAGTGGTGACATTTGTTCCACTTTCTGAGCATGTGTGATAATGTCGTGACACATTGGGTTTCTCCTTCTTGGAACTAGGTTAAAACTTGTATGTTTCCCCCCTATGACGACGTATCTCTTGTTTTCATCTTTACTAAAATATTTATATAAACCCACTTCACACACATTCCACACTACGCTCACAATATTCCCACACTATTTTCTCTTTCAAACTGCCAACCTCTCTCTTCTGAACCACCGAAGAAAAAGAAGAAGGTGGAAATGGTTAGGGATGATGTGCCTCTTAGTGAGCTCTAGAAAGCAACAATTATGAAGGATACTTCTGGTGTTTCCCAGCAGTCATCCAAGGCATCTGATGCACCCATTCATGGGAAGTATCCTACGGCCAGAAATTTTTTTCCAAAAAATGTCTTACTATCATCACCACCTACATATCCATCTAACACCTTCTCAAGTCCAAATCCAATATTTTTATCTTATCAACAACAACATTTACTAAAACTTGGTTATATAACCACTTTAGAACCTGTTGCAGAAACTCCTATAGTTTCTGAAAGTCAATTACTCATACAACAACAAAACCACAAACACCACCTCGTCCAATTCTTTCATCACCCATTACATCACCATCTCAAAGTGTTTCTTCTCCCCAATCTTAAAATCCAAATGAGACACCTATATAATCTCTTTCGAGAGATTCTGGTGACCAAAGCTTATTCAACTTCGAACCAGAGCATGATGTATCTAATTCTGTTAATGTTAAACAATATTCAGAACATCCCTCTCTTGTCATTCCAAATGTTTATGGGCCAGACTTTAACCCCAACATCACTGATATTTCTGTCATATATCCTAGCCAACCCAATGTTGGTAAGATTTTAAAGAAATTTGAATCAGATTCAAAAAGTTGTGTTCACACTACAATGTGGACTAGTGTTCTATCCACTAATCCAGCAGGGAGTGATGTTGCCTGGGAAGCCTATCAGAGAAGGGTTAATTCCAAGATTTTAAATCTAAAGAACTTTGGATACAAAGTCTTTGAAAGGAATTTCCGTTCAAGGTTTGAACCTACAATGGAAGTCTTACAGTTACAATGTGCTTCATTATATCTTCCTGCTCCTAAAATTAAGGAAGAAGCAAAGGAGATCGAGGAAGCTTCTGGACATACTGAGGTAGTCATGGAAGATGTTTCTACTCAGATTGACAGAGGAAAGCAAGTTCCTTTTGAAGATCAACAGCAAGCTCAAGACAGTGAGCCAGAACAATAAATTATTGTTTCTGAGAATTAAAATGTTGTTGGAACTTCTTCTGGGATAATTCCTGAAGCAATACTGAAGACTCTTTCTAAAATGAAGGAAGAAAGTGCTCTTGTCAGACAGCGCTTGGACAAGTAGGATCTTCTGTTCTAATTGATTCTCTCCAGACTGTTGCCTCCTCCTCCGCCTCATAACCCAAACCTTTAGCTTTTCAAAATTTATGCATTTTTGTGTTATTTTGTATAAGTGTTTTTGTTTCTGTTTTGAATATTGTTTTACTAGTATGCCTTTTGGAATTTGGTATCAACAAAACCATGTTGTTTCCTTATTTTATTTTGTCTATGTATTTTTGATCGATGACAAAGGGGGAGAAACATATTTGATTTTCATATACTTATGTTCGTGAATCAGAACCCAAACAGTTTTAATGTTTCTACTAACAACTACTTCAAAGCATATTTTGTTAGTTGTTTTTCGGGGAAAGTCAAGAACATTAGAAGCTCTTGAAATGTTTCAAAAAGGTTTTTAACCAGGCTTTGAAGCTCTTTCAAAAATAACCATGCTTCTGAAGTAAAGCTCATCAGAGTGTTGAATTTGACAACCAGTGTTCTGGATAAGGTCAAGTAACATATGAAGACAAACCAGGTTCTAATAGAAGATCATTTTGGTTCAGCAAAAAGGTTAATCAGGAAAGTGTTCTTTCAATCTAATTTTATCTTTTCGAGATTGTACATCTCATGGGGAGATTTATGCTTTTATGTGATGTATCTTTCTGTGATTACCCTGTACAAAATTGTTCATCAAAATACATGGTTTTGTCATCATCAAAAAGGGGGAGAATGTTAGAACAAGATTTAGTTCTGCATATATACCTTTGAGTTTTAATGATAATAATTTTGGTACTCTAATGGTTTGTTATTGTGTAGCTTTAATAGCCCGTTTTGATTCTGAATTTATGACGTGTAACATCATCAGTTTCTGCTTCTGCGTTGAATCACTCTTAAAAAGTTTTGAAAGACAGTATGTTACTGTTGTAATGTTCTTTCTGCTTATGTGTTGATTCACTCTTAAGAAGTTCTAAAAGACGCTATGTTGTTGTTGCAATGTTCTTTTTGCTTTTGCGCTGATTCACTCCTGAGAAGTTCTGGAAAGAAGCCATGTTACTACCATAATAATATCTCTGCTTCTGAAGAATGGAAAGCTTTTGAAGTTTTGTTACTTAGTTGAAGACTCTGAATATCTCAAGTCAGACATTGTCAAGGTTCTGACTGAAGATTCTGAGGATTTTGAAGTTTTGTTATTTATCTGAAGACTATGAAGATCTCAAGCCAGAAGCAAACGTGGTTAAGGTTCTGACTGAAGATTCTGAAGATATTGATTTCAGCTTTGTGTTTCTTTTCTGCATGCTTCATCAACTTTTCATCAAAAGCCAATGAATTTGAAGATAACATCAAAGTGGATACGTGATCAAATAGTACACAACACAAATTAAAAATATTCCTTCCACTCCTAAAAATGTGGGTGAATGACAATACTATTCTTCACACCTGTCACTAATCCGTTAGTGGGAAGTTGCTCTTTTGGTATCCCTGATTTTCCCTTCAACGGTCTCTTTCTTATACTATATAAGTAGGACTTGGAGACTTGAAGAATATGTTAATGTTGCTACAACATTTTACAAGAGTGTTTCTACGTGAAAAACTCTTAAAGTTGTGCATACTTTTGTTTAAGTGATCATATTTTATTTGTGTAAAATCTGCTTGTATAGAAGCAACTTGTAATACAAAATCTATATTCAAACATGTTTGTTTGATTTCCTTAAGGAGTATAAGTTATTGTCGGATCCTTGAGAAGAAAAAGAAAGTTGTTCTTTGTGATTTCCTTAAGGAGACTAAGTTGTAGTTGGATCCTTGAGAATACAAAGAAAGTCGTTCTTTGTGATTTCCTTGTAATCTGTTTGATTATAGTGGATTAAGATCTTGTGTATAAGGTGAAATCACATTGGCAGGTGGACTGGAGTAGCTTTGATTTCAAGCGAACCAGGATAAAAATTCATGTGTCTTTCTCTCTTTGTTCTTTTGATTGTGTGGAGTTTTTGAGTTGGTAAAAAAAATTGGTTTTAAAACCAAATTAAAACACCCCATTTCTTGTGTTTTCGACACCTTCAGAACCCACAAAGCAACCCTTCTAAACAACCCTGTTGAACTAGTAGGGCTTTCATCTTCAAGCGCCACAAAGCAAAATTGTTCACTCCAGTGAACTTTTCAATCTCATACTTTGTTAATGGAATCTTCTTCACGCTCACCGCACTAATTTATTGTGAAAATGATACCGGAATCACAAAGTATAATCGGTTTCTTAATCGACAAGAAACCCACAAGGGTAGAAAGAAGGGAAGCAGGAAGAACACAACAAGTTGGTTATAAACTGTTATTCTTTACTTTCTCTTTGAAACAAGATTACAAGTGTTATAGAATAGAAAATAACCTCTATCACCCTAATTATGATTTGCGTTATGCAATGATGAGAGACTAGTATGCTATTTATAAGAAAACTAACACACTAAACTAATGACCTTTTACACACAAGTCCATTACACAAGTTAACTCAGAGAACAAGTTAACTTAAACAATTGAGCATAACAAACAGGCCCAATTCGACATACTAACAATCCTAGCATACTTCGACTACAATATGTGAACAGACTTCGACGACATGCTAATGATCTTGTCGGATTGTCAAACCAAGAAGCTAACATTCAATCATATTAGAGATCGATCCAATATCTCACAGTAACATTAATACTTAACCATTTTGGAAAATTTCATGACAAAAGCATTTTACATTATTAAATGTACATATTTTCCATCATACATGTCTAAGTGTTGCTATATCTATAAGAAAAATTGTAACTTTTAATTTCCAATATAATTTGAAATATTTTATTTTATTATATCTTCTATATAATATTATGTACATCTTTCTTTATTTTTCTTTATTTTTCATGTAAGAAAATTAAACACCAGAAATTAACATCTAGACAAAAAAATTATTAGGCTTCCCCCTTCATTCGCTTTGCATGTATAAGGTCTTAGCAAAGACTCTTGTGAATAGATTGAAGTTTATTCGCTTTGCATGTATAAGCTATTTAATCCATAATATGGGTGAATGGCATAACAATGTGTGGATTTGTAATTTAGCTCAGACCATTGATGTGATCATGTGCATCAACGCATCTGAGCAACAATAAAAGTTGTGGGATTGCATTCGTTGGGCTCTCGAGCCCTAACACAGTTACTCTTTCAGCAGTGGGTACATTTAGCTACTTAATCTCTGGTCCAAGATGTTGCTTGATAATAGTTTCATTGTCGCTTGCAATAGACTTTGGCAATCGGCAACTCCGAATAAATTTTGGATGTTGTCTCCTTTAAGATAGGCTCCCTACAAGGGAAAATATTTGGCAACACACATCCATCTCTTCTTTTCTTCTCTTGTCGCATCGCCAAGGTTCTTTGGAAAGATGTAATTTTGTGGTTGAAATGGTTTATGGCTTCTTGGGAGGACGACGAGGTTCAAAATTTCTCCTCTTTCAACAAGATTGCCAAGGGCATAAAGAACTACATATTTTCCCACATATTTTGACTGGCACATGCTGAAGCTTATGGTCGGAAAGGAACAATAATGTTTTTATTAGGAAGATAGTTAATCGCTATGAGATAATTGATGATATCAAGCGCATTACTTGAGTGTGGTTTATAATGTATGTGGGTTGGCTCATATGTACTCGTTCTGTGATTGGTTAAATTGCCAGCTCATATGTTTTTCTAGATTGTAATGGTTGTTTGATATGGGTTTGAATATCCAGCATTATTACAAATAATATATTTTATAACAACAGGTTCACCTCACCCAATAAAAAACTGAGGTAAATTTTCTAGACGCGCACACTTTTTTTTCAAAAAATTACCATATAATCCCTCAATTGTTTTAAATAATCGAGGGATAAACGAATTCAGAGGACATGCTTCAAATCCCAACAACTGGAATTTACATATTTTTTTTAAAGTGGCGATTTCCTTCATATTTTATTTAATCCAATAATAAATCATTATTCACCTCGGTTAGATTTTCCAACCGAAGTGAAATAGTTTAATGTTAAACATACACATATCTTACCTTGTAGAGTTGAGTTTCACTTGCCTAAAACAACACACACATAACTCTAATGAAGAGTCCTAAATACATACACTACTACCAAAAACACATTTTACCTCGTTTAAAAAAGAGCTCTTACCTCGATTTCACAGGCAAGGTAACGAAGGGCGTCATGAAAAGTTTACACTTTACCTCTTGATTTTAAAAAACCGACGAATATTGTGTAAAGATCATGGGTTTGATCCCCATGGATACCTTTTTGAAATTCTGAAATGGTGAAAACATGTTTCCCCTCGGTTTTGACATTTAACCCACATATATACGGGAATAGATTGTCTCCAGTGGAATTTCCACGGGATTATGTGCAGTTTAAATCCTATCATTTAAATTTAATACATATTTTTTTATTATATTCTTAACATTAATTTTTATGGTTGAGATCTCACTGGACTATACAGTCACGGGAGAGGATCTGTGCCCTAGATATATCACATTTTCACCTCGGTTATCTCAAAAAATCAAAGGGTAAAACAATTTTGAGTTTATTAAATATAACGTGGATTGTTTATTTCACTAAGCCCAATATAGAACATATAACTTCTCAAAATTGGTTACGAAAATAATTATATGAACAATTGTGTTATATTTGAAGAACAACTTATATTGATTAGTAATTTTGAAGCATTTTATAACTCACCATTCATCTCACGTTCTTTTATGGTTAAAATATCTTCAGTGTTTCAAGTTATTTATTCAACACTTTCTTTTATACTGATTCATTCTTAAAAACATAAAATTTGATGCTTTGGAAAATGAACAAATATGGAAGAAAGTTGAACGAAAACTAGAAGTATTGAAAATATTTTAATGATAAAACAACATGAGATAATAATGAGTTGTAGAATGCTAAAAAATCATTAATCAGTGTAACATAAGATCCAGATACAACATAATTTTTCTTATGATTATTTTCGAAATCAATTTAATAGGTTATATATTCAAAGAGAGATTAGTGAAATAAATAACCCACATTAGATATAATAAATTCAACTTGACAAAATCAGATGAGAGATGCACAAAGAACAACAATAACAAAAACAACAAGAAGAACAACAACGTCGATAACAACATCAACAACAACGTCAATAAATAACCTATAGGGTTTAGGGTCTCAACAACAAGAACAACAACATCGACAAAACAACATTAATAACAACAACAAAAACAATAAAAAAACCTCTAGGATTTCAGATCTCAACAACACAACAATAACAAGAACATAAGTAGTGATGTTTGACGTACCAAATATCTGAAAAAGAAATAAAAGAAAATGATTTTGATATCTGAAGAAAAAACGAGAGCACTAAACAAATAACATCTTCGTATTGAAGATGGTATGTGTTTATGACTCTTGTTGTTTAAGGCTCTTTTGTTAAGGGCTCTTCATTAGATTTATGTTTGTGTTGTTTAGACAAGTGAAATTGAATGCTACAAGCTAAAGCTATATCTATCAGAGAAACAAATTCACCTTGGTTGGAAGGAAAGTCCAAGTGAAAGGTGACGTATATTTAGATTAAAAATAAAATATTCAAGAAGGAGTCACTTTTAATGAGATAAGAACATAAACAAAGCTACTGGGATTCGAAGCATGTACATCGAATAAGTTTACACATCGATTTTCCAAATAACCGACGAAATATATTGTATACTTGTTTTGACAAAAAAAAATAGGGTGCGTCCAAGAATTATACCTCGGTTTTTCGATGCGCGAGGTGAAATCGTTGTCATAAAATGTATTATTTGTAGTAGTGATATCATCCTCCAACAAATGTACATAAAAAATTAACAAGATTTTGATGAAAACTAAACCATATCAATATATATATATATATATATATATATATATATATATATATATATATATATATATATATATATATATATAACACCCATATTTGTTAGTATAATGTATGTCTTTTTCTTTCACATGTTATGAATATGCTCTCAAGCCTTTCTCGTCCTTTTGCATTTCTGTCTTACACCACAAATTCTAAAATAAAGTGTAAGAGATGATACAATCATTATCTCCTCTCCTATAAAATTTTATGGTTGAGACCAAATCAAAAACTAAATGTGTAGATAGCCAAGTGTAAATAGTGAGTGGTGAGGGAATCCAAGTGTTCCCTTTATTCTAAGGTGTATTCTGTACTATATTTATATTCCTTACTCGCTGACCATAAATTCAATTTTCTTCAACTTGTAGTGCCTACGAAAGAGTAAAAGATTGAGAGAGTATCTTATATGTGGCCAAGGATTAAACTACTCTTGTTAGTGCTTCTATCGATTTGACATACAAAGGTAAATTGAAGTTTAAAATTGTAGACTTCAACTAAATAGTTTCCATAAAAAAAAATGTCTAAGTGTTGCTATATCCATGAGAAAAAGTGTCATTTAGCATATGTTTTATTGTATTTTAAATTATCAAATACGACAATATCTATCAAATTGTAAGAGTAAAATATATTTTTTATTAATAAAAAAATAATTTTATTTAAATGTATTTTTATTTGTAAGTGTAAAATAATAATAATAACTTTAAATACTTTTTATTTCTAAAAAAAAATCCTTTTATTTAAATAAAATATTTATTTGTAAGTGTAATATAAAAAGAGTAAAATATATTTTATTTTCCATTTTTATTATCATAAAATATATTTTTTACTAAAAATAGTAAGGGTCCACCTTTCCACCATTTTTTAATGGTCCATATATATTAGACACACGAATATTAAATATTCAAGAAACATTTATTTTGCTATTATTTTATTTAGAAGAGATGCTCCTATTTACACTCACGTCCATTTTTGAAAAATAATAACAAATACATTTAAGAAGAGGATAATTAAAATAGAACAACGTAGAAAGAAAAGACAGAATCTATTGATGACAAGTGCTCACCTCATGAAAGGGAAATCCAAAGCATATATAAAAGCATGAGCATAGTAGAGTCAATGAGCAAAATCATCAAAGCATATAAACATTATTAATCATGCGTATGAAATCATCGAATCCTCTCGTTGTTGGTAATGTAATTGGAGATGTTTTAGATCCATTCATAAATTCAGTATCTCTAAGAGTTGTTTATGAAAATAACAAAGAAGTGATCAACAGTGGTGAGCTCAAACCTTCTCAAATAGTGAATCCACCAAGAGTTCAAGTTGGTGGAAATGACTTCAGGACTCTTTACACTCTGGTTGGTAAACATAATCTTTACATTAATTCTTTTAATATTTAAGGTTTTGTTTCTAGGGTTGTTGAGTTTGTGGAACTTTGCAGGTGATGGTGAACCCTGATGCACCAAGCCCTTGTAATCCTCATATGAGAGAATACCTCTATTGGTAAGTGGGAAATTACCCATATGGACAATATTATTTGTCTCGTTTCTTTACACAATGATTATATATATTAATATTAGTGTAGATCCTTTAATTTTAGGAGTGATTTTTTATAGTTGTTCTGGTTGGTTTGTTGTTATTTTATTTTATTTTCGCTCTTTTCTTATGTTGTTGTTTCATTTTGTTCTTTTGTTGTTGTTTCATTTTTGCTCTTTTCTTTTGATGATTTTCGCTCTCCGTTCTTTTTTTTTTTTACTTTTTGTTTAATTCTATATAGTTTTTGATTTTCTATTTAGAAAATAATTTTGAAATGAATTATTACATTTTATAATTAATTTTGAATAATAAGTTGCACTATTCATACTTTTAATTATTTTCATAGTATATAAATGATTTAACAGATAAGATGATCATACATAAAATCAAAAATAAAATATTATATTATCTAAACAATATTAAAATTTTCAAAACTTCCTCATTTGAAATTATTTATGGAGTTTCAAATAATTTTAAATTACTAAAAAAAAGTGGTGGACTTTGTTTATTCAATAATTTTTTTCATCAACTGAATTAATGAAATATTTTTGTTTATAATTATTATTTAATGAATTTGATCAATTAACTACTCATAAAATTCATCAATCCACTCATATTTATTATATATTTATTTATTTATATTTAATAAAAAGAATGATCTTGAAATTTGCCACAATCATAGTTTAATTTTGTTTCAACTTTAGATATATTAAATATAATTTCTTGGTTTTACTTTGTTCAATTTTTGTTCATATTGATGCATGAATTATGTTATATATTTTAAGTTTGTGTTTATGAAAATAATTTAATTATGAATGCATTAAATAAATATCTTATGTAAAAATTGTTTCTATATGATTAAAAAAAATTGAAACAAAAACAAAAATTAATAAGAAAGTTTTAAAATATACAATCTATAAGAAAAAGGTATTGAAAAGGTACTAAGAGGAATTTTGGATGATTAAATTGAAAATTTTAAGAAAATTCACAATTCAAAAAATTTGAATGTTTCAATTGAACTCCTTCCATTTTTAAGTTTTGTTTGATAGATTAATAAAATTCGCCATTCTTAAATTATACTGGACTATTTTTATTATATTTTAAAAATTGGAGGGGAAAATTTCAAAATAGTGACAAATTCGAATTTAAAATTTAAAAAAAAAACTTAACTGCCAATTTGAAAATTTTGAAAATATATAAGGAACAAATTTATAATTTTAAAGAAATTTATAAGGACCGATGTTTGAAGTTTTTGTAAAATTTTAAATACCTTATAATTTTTATAAATTTATAGAAGCAATTTTTAAAACAAAAATATAGGTACCGACTTAAAAATCAAATAATAGAGAGTCATGCCTAAATTTTTTAAAACATTCAAGATGAAACTTCATAATTGAAATAATTAAAATGAAAAATTTAAGATTCAAATTGAATAGAGTTAGAACATAAAAAGTAACTTTATTTTTTATTTTTTATATCATATTTATAATATCTTGATTTAGTTTTGATATAATAGTTAATAAAATATATCTATTTTAAAAATTCTTCATATAATAAAATTTGAACTATGTCCAAAATTATTTATGCCACATTTACAACTAATATTAGCTTAGTATAGATTTTTTTTAAAATTTAGAAATTTAAAATTTAATTCACTAAAACAAAGCTCTAAGACTATTAAACCTGCACATCTTATCTCCAAAAACTATTAAAATTTAATTCACCAAAATAATTGCTCTAGAATTTTTTATAACATGCACATCATATCTCCAAAAGTTATTAAAATGTAATTCACCAAAAAACAGAATTTAAAAAAATAAATATATAGAATCCACCAAATTAATATCTCTAAAACCATTTATAACATAGACAATTTTTTTAAATAGCTTAGTGACTGAAGTTTCAGTTATGGAATTCGAACTTGCATTTCAGTATTTGATGTCTCGGTATAATTATCAGCTGAGATGATTTTATAGGACTAAAATACAAATCTTATTTCCAAAAAATTTGTTTGGCTGAATTTAGTTTCATTCTAACTTCTCTTTTTTTATTCATTGGATTCTTTATTAGGATGGTAACCAATATTCCAGCGACTACCGGGACAGCATTTGGTATGTGCACAATTTTTAAATATAAGAAAACTCCTTCAAATTTGAATTTCAACTTCAAAAATAATATAATTTTGTAATTGTAGGGCAAGAGATAGTGAGCTATGAAAGTCCAAGGCCAGCATCAGGAATTCATCGTATGATTTTTGTGCTGTTTCAACAACCTTGTAGACACACTATATTACCACCTGGTTGGCGACAGAATTTCATTACTAGAGATTTTGCAGAAGTTTATAACCTTGGTTCACCTGTTGCTGCTCTCTACTTCAACTGTCAAAGAGAGAATGGTTCTGGTGGAAGGAGAATGATCACTTAATGCAATAATAGTCTAAACATATCCATGCACCTTAATATATAGATAGTAAATAAGAGTGGATATGTTAAATTAAGCTTAAAAAATAATCATTATTATAATAGAAATAATGATGTCCCGTAAGTACAGCTTGGATAGTAAGAAACTGTAGGGATATTGGATGATCTAAGAAACTTTCCCTTTATTAGTAATGTAATGATCTTTGAAGAATAAATATTTAGTAATGTAATGGAGTGTTTAATTTTTGCCGCTAGGCTCTTTAGAAAAAAGTGTGGATCCAAGTGTTTAGTAATGTAATGATCTTTCAACAATACATATTTAGTGACTATTTGAAAGCTAGAATTTGTTTTTTGTTAAAAGAGTTTAAACATGTACATAAGCTGCATTAATTCATAATTTTTGTTTATTGGCAAAATAATGAAAACAGGGAAGAGATGAATGCATATGAATGATAATAAATCAATATTAAAATTATATCGCTGCACTCTTTAATCTGAATAATCTTGGTGGAGAGGGATGTCCCTCCTCGGACTAATTTGGATGATTCATTTGATTGGTTTCGTGACGGGTTTGTTAAGAAAGTTTGATCAAGTGTTCTCACTTGTTTTTGGAATGACCCTTTGTTGGGAGTTATTCCTCTAATAAGTATTAGGTTTCTTAGGCTTTTCTCTATCTCTAAGCATAAATCTTATTTTGTGGGGGAGGTTTGTAGGTGGGAGTGTCAGACCTGAGTTTGGGATCTCAAGTAGAAAAGATCGCGTATTTTTTAGCATGAGCAGGAGTTGATTTCCGATCTTCTCTTGGTGATCAACAAGTGTATCCCATCGATTCAGCCTAATAAGTGGTGGTTGCGTCATTCTAAAGATGCTATTTATTTTGTGTCATTTGTTTACAGTTTTCTTCTATATCAAAAGATTCCTAGTGATTTGCATGAATCGCCTATGGATCAAGCTCTTCACTTAGTTTGGAGCAGCCTGCCCCCCTCTAAAGTTTGTGTTTTCTCGTGGAAACTCCTTTGGGAGTATTCTTTGTCCTTTTTGTTCGATAGCTACTAAGACATCCTCTCGTCTTTTTGTGACTTGTGAGATGGTGGTTTCAGTTTTGTATAGGATTTTTAGATGGTTGGGGTGGGTTATGGTTTTACCGAGAGATTCAATTACTTTGTTTTAAATTTTCTATCTCCCTAGTGGGTTGACTAGGATTGGGGGTTTTCTTATGATTTGGTATTGTTGTGATATGGTGAAATTGAAAATCATGGAATAATCACTACAAGAAATTGTATGATTAGCCAAGGGCATTTGCGAGGTGAAAAACCCTCACTAAATTTCTACATTACTTGAGGTTTATTCCCTTGCAATGCATAAAAAAATTTTAAAAAAATTAATAAAGAAAATGGTGTAGGGCAACCCCTCGCAAATATTAAGGAGGGAGATTTTGAATTTTGAAATTGACCATTTGCGAGGGGACACCCCTAGCAAATAGATTCAGTAGATTTTGTGAGGGGCAACCCCACATAGATTTTGAGACCTGCCATTTGTCCCATCACACCTACCTCGTGTCAATCACTTTAATAGATGTGATAACATTTGTGAGGAGCACCCCCTAGCTAAATATTTCTATTACATTTGCGAGGGGCACCCCTTAGCTAAATATTCCCATTACGTTTGCGAGGGGCGCCCCCTAGCCATATATTCTTCGTGCACGGTCCCATCACCTGAGCGTTTGTCAGCCTGTCAGCCGCTTTAATAAAGTAATTGCAATTTGTAAGGGGATGCCCCTAGCTAATTATGACTGTTTAATTGGTGTGAGGAACCCCTCACAAAATGTTTACATATATTTGCACCACACTTTCCATTTTCGCATTCACTACTTCAGACCATTTATTTCTCGTTCTCTGATTTTTCATTTTCTCTCAAATTCACTCCATTAACCTCACTCTTCCACCATCGAACTCGGATTTTCCATTGAAAAATCTTCAACAAACTTATCTTTTGAAAGGTAATTTTGTATCTTTTTTCTTTTTTTTTCTTTTTTTTCTTCTGATTTTCAAAATATATGAAATCCCTAATTTATTTTATTTTCTTCATTTTTCATTTGTTTTATAAAGGTTTACACTTTTGTAAGAAAAATAAAATTAAAGGTTTAGAATTGTTTAATTTTGCATCCAAGGTTCATATTTCTTCTCTATTTTTTAAAATCAAAAAATTTGTTATTTATTGGTATTGGTTGAATATTAGTTGATATTTGTTAATATTTATTAATTGTTGATAGAAATAGTATATTATGAATTATGGTAATATTATTTTATAAATAATATTTTATTTATGTGTTACATACTGCTTTTTATATATTTGTTTAGTATTATTTAGTATTATATATCATACTATTTTTATATATTTATTTATATTGCTTTTATAACTTACTATTTTTATATAACATAATAATTTTATATATTAAATATTATTTAGTATTACTTATTAATTAGTAATATATTATATATTATGTATTGTATATCATGTTAATATTATTTTAGAAATAAGATATTATTTATGTATTATATAACATACTGCTTTTATATATTATTTATGAAATAATACTTAAATTTATTATTTTGAAATAATACCTTTTAAAGTATTATAAATAATATTTTCAAAATAAAAATAACAATATAAAAAATAATATATATTAATTTATATTTAATAATATATTTTAGTATTATGTTAATAAACATAACACTTAATTTTTTTCTAGAAATATTATGTATTATTTGATAAATAATATTATAAGAAAATAATGTTTTATTTTCATATTATACAATGTTTTTATTTATCTCTCTTTTCAAAAAATTGAGAGATAAAAGATATTTGTAAGTGTATATTTAATTGTACTAATGGTATATAATGGTATTAATGGTATTATAATTATATTAATAGTATTTTATTTTAATTAATGGTACTATATTGTTGGTATTTTATTATAATTATATTATTATATTTAAAATAATATAATTATAATATTTTTATATGTTATTATAAACATTAGCTAGGGGCTAATCCCCACACAACTTAATTAGCAATTTGCGAGTGGTTAATCACCTCACAAATTCCAAAGCGTATATGCATTTGCTAGGGGCTTAGCCCCAAGCAAATGTCTAACATACTGAGCTAGGGATTTTTCCCCTCACAAAAAGTAAAACATAGATGCATTTGCTAGGGGTTTATCCCCTAGCAAAATACTGACACGTTTGTGCCACTAGTCTGCTCCTACGTCTGCAGTGCAGCAGACTGAAATTTATGAGTTACATTTAGAGAGGGGTTTATGTCCTAGTCGGTTTTTTGAGGGGCTTATCCCCTAGCTATTTATTTGCGATGCCCTATTTAGCTAGGGGTCATATCCTCTCACAAATTTTTGTTTTGTGATGGAGTTTTTGCATTAGTGAGAGGTTTAACCCCTACCTAAAAACACTTTTTCTTGTAGTGGATATAATGTTCTCTGGTAAAATAGGAACTTCGAAAGACGTGGAAGACATGAGCTTCTTCTTGATTGGGAAATGGTATCTTAGTAGGTCTATGGGTGACTCTTGTACTTTCTCAATTTAGCTCGAGAATCCTATCTTACATGTGTGTCGATAGCAGTTGGAGTGTGTGTGACCTCCGTATGGTGTGTTCTTGGTGCTCTTTTGGTGATTGGTGTTCGCTTGTGTTGGCCCATATGGTTGGGGAGCTCTAGCTCTGCCTCTCTTTTTCTAGTTGTTTTTTGTTTGTTTGAGTTGTGGAGGGTTGTTATTTCTTTGTTTCAGTGGTTGGTTTTTATCTCGTATTTGTTATTTCATTTTTATTCTTGTTGGTGTTTCGGACCTCTTGTGCCTTCACATCATCGCCTTGTACTCTATTGGCCTTTAGTGCATGTTTAATTTATATAATATATTTGCTTTTAATAAAAAAAACATCTCACTGCATTCAAAACTCCATGAATGAAGCTTGTTCAATGGGTACACTAAATAAATTATATACCTAAAGCTTAGTTTTGTTCATACAGCTTTGAGTACATCAACTTAATTTATGTCATTCTAGTTGTATTTCATATTCATATATATTTTCTCCATGCATGCATTTAAGTGTTCTCTCTTATCTGGTGGTTCCCATTTCTAGTTATTTTCTCAAATTTCTTCCCTGAGTCACCACCATCGTCTCTTATAAAGATATGGCCTCTTCCGTACCTGCTAATATTGAACCACTCAATCCTCAAATTATAGGTACATGTCCATCATGCGCTACAATGGGTTGGAAGTTGATGTGGATGAGGAGAAAATCTCCTTCTTTTCCAAATGCTTTTTGGGGGTTATAAAGCCTCAAGTTAATATCATGTCCATTCATGAACAACTTATATTCCTTGGTTTCTCATCTATCAAACTCTCTTATTTAGGGGGAGAATATGTTTTTGTTAGTTCTAAGGTGGAAGGTTTAATGAGGATTTTTGTGCCGATGAGATGGAGGTTCGGAGTTATTTATATGTGTCTCTGACATCTTGGATTACCTCTCTCAAAACCTTTATAAAACATGGGTGGCTCTCCTGTAGAGGTATTCTCCTTTATATATGGGGTGAATATGTATTCACAAAATAGGTTTACTCTTTGGAAGAGTGATTCAAGTGGAACAAGATTCTATTTCGAGCAAGAAGTTTGATGTAGGTTGGGTTCTTGTGTCCATGGAGATGGGGGATTATGGGAGTTAAAGTTAAGGTTGGTTCTAATATTTTTTAGGATTGGGTAGCTGAAGAAGTCACCATGCCATGTTTTTGCTGCTCCTCTTTACGATAACTTGATCAAGTTATGGTGGACAATGAAAGCTCAACCCTAGGTGTGTGTCGTACCCCAAATTTTAACCACCATTCTTTTCATTTTCAGCTAACTTAGAACTTAGATCACTAACTTGTCTTGAGTCATATACAAGTCACCTAGTCAATCCCAATCACCTAAAAAGTCAATGGGGTCCCTTTTTGACTTTTTTATTCTCCCTTAAGGAGTTTGATCTTATATTTAACATTTGATTTTCATTAGAAAAATCAGGACTAATTCAATAGGCCTATTATTAATAATTAGAAGGGCATATCTTATAATAATGTGACTAATATTAGAAATTGGATTTTTAATTTTTTTTAGTTAAAGGAATTATTAGTACTAATAGTTTTAGTGGTTAGTATTTAGTCATTGGTTAGTTATTAAGATTAAAACCATTAAAATTAAATATAAAGTTAATTATTAGAGATAAATTATCATTATAAACTATTTTATTATTGAGGGATATTATTAGGTATGGTTAGTTTATTAAATTGTATTATTGTTAGTATTTATAAATTAAATATTAGTACTTAATTATTTTATTAGTCGTGTCATTAGGTCAGATTAAAATTATTATTTACAGTATGATTTTTTTCGGGTTATTATATGTTTATTTTATTGTTGAACTTGGTCAACCTTGTGACCAAGTTAAGTCAAATTCGTGCAAACCCTAAACACATGTGCGATCAGAAGCAGCAGTAGAGATCAAATATTGAAAAAAAATGTGGATCAAATCTTTCCCAATTCATCACATGATACATTCAGAAGCTCGGATTTACAAAGGAAATAGACCAGATACATCAGAATCATAAAAACCCTAATTCCAAAACTTAATCAAATCATCAATCAAA